>NC_057713.1:53090890-53298850 GCF_004010195.1 Chiloscyllium plagiosum | reverse complement strand
TGGAGGCACTGGAACGGGTGCAGATGAGGTTTACCAGGATGTTGCCTGGTATGGTAGGAAGTTCGTATGAGGAAAGGCTGAGGCACTTGGGACTGTTTTCATTGGAGTAAAGAAGGTTTAGGGGTGACTTGATGATTAGGGGTTTAGATAGGGTTGACCATGAGAACCTTTTTCTATGTATGGAGTCAGCTATTACGAGGGGGCATAGCTTTAAATTAAGGGGTGGTCGGTATAGGACAGATGTTAGGGGTAGATTCTTTACTCAGCGAGTCGTGAGTTCATGGAATGCCCTGCCAGTAACAGTGGTGGATTCTCCCTCTTTATGGGCATTTAAACAGGCATTGGATAGGCATATGGAGGATAGTAGGCTAGTGTAGGTTAGGTGGGCTTGGATCGGCGCAACATCGAGGGCCAAAGGGCCTGTACTGCGTTGTATTTTTCTATGTTCTATCTTACTTCAGACAAAAACAGAGGAAGGGTCACTGGATCTGAAATGTTAACTGATTTCTTTCCACAGATGCTGCCAGACCTGCTGAACTTCGCCAGCAATTTCGGTTTTTGTTTCTGATACACAGTATCCACAGTTATTTCTACTTTTACTTATTCCGGAGACTCATTTTATTGACAATTAAACTATTACAGCATGCCATTTTGTACATCTGACTGACTTAAATCCCCCAAACTACTTGCAAATTATGAACAATTTTTATGCAAGGCAGCTGTGAACTTCCATCTTTTCAATAATCCAACTGAATAGTTTATTCACATTTTCTGTGCACTCCACATTTTGGGATTAACACAAAACGCTGAAGTTGGTAAACTGCACTAATTTCCTTCTAAAGGCTACTCTCACATTACTGAATCCTCACATAGAGCTTGTAGCCTTTATTTATCTCTCACTACAAACTATGACCGAAGAGTCTGTTTCTATGCTGTACATCTCTATGACTCTATTCTCCAGTCCATACACTGGGTACATTCAGTGCTGTTAAGAGTTCCAGAATTTGAGCCAATGACAGTGAAGAGATGTGGCTTGGAATGGCACTTGCAGGTGGGAGTACTCCTAGGCATCAGCTGACATTGTTCTTCTACATGTTGAAAGTCATATGTTTGAAAGGTGCTGTTAAAAGGGACTTGGTGAATGGCTGTGATCTTGTAGTTGGCACATACTAGTGCCAGTGTGCACTGTTGGCTGATGGACTGAATATTTAAAAGTTGCAGATGGTATATCAATTGAGCAGGTTTACTTTGTTCCAGACCACGCCTGACTTGAGCCTTCAGATTGTTGCCAGGCTTTAGGGAGTTGCGTTACTTGCTGTGAATTCCTAGCCTCTGACATTCTGAGCCACAAACTTTGTGCAGTTGGTCCAGTCTGTTTCTGCTGCTTGAGTAATTACCATGGGTGCTGGCTGGAGGACATGGCCACTCTTATTGAAATGCTGGAAATTTCATTTTGGAAATTAGTAATTTAAAATATTAATTCACTCTCACCTGTGATGGCAGTTGGGCAGAGAATTGACACTGCGGTTAGCATTTGTACACTGAAGCACAGCACATTTCAAGTATATAACCCTAAACTATTAACTCAAGAAAAAAAGAGGTGCAGTCTTTAGTGATAGGTGCATTAGTCAGGGGTAAATGTAGGGGAATGGGTCCGGGTGGGTTGCTCTTCGGAGGGTCGGTGTAGACTTGTTGGGCCGAAAGGCCTGTTTCCTCACTGTAGGGGATCTAATCTCAAAAAAAAAGTTGCAGTCTTTAAAGCCACTTAATTACAAATGCAGCCAATATTTTTCAAAAGGTTGATTTCACAGAGTACATTTCCACCTTTACAAAAGATTTGAGGTTGTATTAAAAAAAGTGATAGGACAGAAATGGTACTAGGGAGGATTAAAATAAGTTGGCAGAAAATGAAGCAGCTGTATTGGCATTGATATTCTTGCTTAATGGTTGAAGTGGACATGTATTAGCATGAGAAGCCAGTTTAGAACTCCAGGGCAACCCCCATAGGCACGTTTCCATGACAATTCAGCTTTGCATACTTGTCAGAACTGGAAGGTCAGGTACTCTGATATGTACCTGCTGTATTTATCTCTGGACTGCATATTAGTTACACTGCAATACTACCCACGAATGATTGAATTAAACAATTGAGAGCAGTGACAATCTTTAAAACTGGTTGTAAATGTCTCTGACGAAAATGGCAAAGTTCTGTTCTCCAGACCCAGAGCAAACAGTAGCATTTGTTTATCATTGTATCAAGGTCTTTGCCAACTTATTTTGGGACAAATTCTGCAGAATGTTTCGTGTTAATTTTAAAAGTTCTGTATCCATTACAGAGTCTTAGAAAGCCTAAGGCAGGAAGTGCACAAGTACTTCAGCTCACTAAATGAAGAGCCCAGAAAAAAAATGTATGCAGAGCCCACTCTCTCAACATTGTGATATTTGTGTTGGTTGCATAGCTGTTTTTCTGGCACACACAACAGACAAATTACATCACTGCAAACCACCTTCCTCTGTACCAAGAGGCACCTCATTTAAATATTTTCTCAGCATTTTGTATGAGGAATCTGTGGAATTTTTCCCTTTTACGTTACCTGGATATGGCACTCTGCCCTTAGTAACCAACTCTATCAGCAGAATTCCAAAAGACCATACATCAGATTTGATTGTAAACCGCCCGTATAAAGCCGCCTCTGGAGCTGTCCATTTGATTGGAAATTTGGCTCCTAAAAATGAGAAGAACATGGTAGTCATTAAATGGACTAGTGCACCTATACAGAATTATCCACACATCCAGCAAAAATTAAGTGACCAAACATTACCTTGTCTTGCTGTATATTCATTGTCTTCAATCAATCGCGCCAAGCCGAAATCTGCTATTTTACATACAAGATTGTCACCTACAAGGATGTTGGCTGCTCGCAGGTCTCTATGGATGTAGTTCATTCGTTCAATGTATGCCATGCCATCGGCAATCTTATGGAATGAGAAAGTTCAACATATCTGAGCAGGTATCGACAGAAATTTTTAAAAATCAATTACACCAAATGATAGGATTAAATTGGCAGATTTAGGATAAGAAAGTTCCCACGTGTAGTTGAATATATACTACTTATACACAGTACTCTTACTACCATTAACTTACATGGGACACAAAAAACAATCACATGAGACAATTTACCTTGAAATTTATGATTCATAGAATATAAAAGATTTCTATACAACCATAGTTTAATGGAAGACAGATTTTGTTAATTTGTAAAACTCAGCCTAGGACAAAATAAATTTGGATAGTTAGCGACTTTTGAGAAGATTTGTAGCTCAGGTTGAGGCTGATGTAGGTTTGCTCGCTGAGCTTGAAGGTTAGTTTTCAGATGTTTCGTCACCATACTAGGTAACATCATAAGTGAGATTCCTGTGCAGCACTGATGTTACTGCCCACTTTCTATTTGTGTGCTCAGGTTTTCTTGGGTTGGTGATTTCATTTTCTGTGTTGGTTATGTCATTTCCCTTTCTTTTTCTCACAAGGGTGGTAGATGGGTTCCAAGTCGATGTGTTTGTTGATAGAGTTCCGGTTGGAATGCCATGCTTCTCGGAATTCTCGTGCATGTCTGTTTGGCTTGTCCTTGGATGCATGTGTTGTCCCAGTCGAAGTGGTGTTCTTCTTCATCTGTGTGTAAGGATACCAGTGATAGTAGGTCATATCTTTTTGTGGCTAGTTGATGTTCATGTATCCTGTGGCTAGTTTTCTGACTTTTTGTCCAATGTAGTGTTTGCTACAGTTCTTGCAAGGTATTTTGTAAATGACACTATTTTGCTTGTTAACTGTATCGGGTCTTTTAAGTTCATTAGCTGCTGTTTTGGTATGTTGTGGATTTGTGGGCTACCATGATGTCAAGAGGTCTGAGTAGTCTGGCAGTCATTCCCAAGACGTCTGTAATGTAGGGGAGAGTGCCTAGAGTTCTAGATGCATTTAGTCTGCTTGTTCAGGTTTGGTGTTAAGAAATCAGTGGACTACCTTCATTAGGTACCTGTTCTTTTTGAATACACTGTATAGGTAATTCTCCTCTGCTCTGCATAGCTCCTCTGTGGCTCATTGAAATTATGTTCTAATGCAGCTTCGTTAGAACTGTAACAAACACAACACTGGACAGACAGACAGAAAACTAGCCACCAGGATACATGATCAGTTAGCCACAAAAAGACAGAGCCACTATCACTGGTATCCTTACATACAGATGAGGAAGGACACCACTTTGACTGGGCTAAAATGAGGACTGCAGGTGCTAGAGATTGGAGTCGATAGTGTGGTGCTGGAAAACCACACCAGGTCAGGCAGCATCTGAGGAGCAGAAGAATCAATGTTTTGGGCAAGAGCCCTTCGTCGGGAATGAGGCTGTGAGCCGAGGTGGTGGTGAGTTAAATTATGGACGATGCCTAACCTGCTATGCTTTTCCAACACCACACACTCAGCACTTTGACTGGCACAACACATTCATTCTCTGACAAGCCAAACAGAGACACGTATGAGAAATCCTTGAAGCATGGCATTCCAACCAAAAATCGATCGACAAACACATCGACTTGAACCTCCCACCCCCACCACAGAGAAAAAGAACAGAAAACTACATCACAAACATAGGAAATGACACCACCAACCCAAGGAAATCTAAACACATATATAGAAATCAGGACATAATATCAGAGACTCATTGAGACATGTTACCTAGTGAACTGTTTGAAAACAAACCTTCCAGCTCAGCAAGTAAACTTAACATCCAGAACGTTTGGATAGTGTGATACGTTAAGTCAAAGGTACAGATATCCATGTTGGGGGTCATAGTTTCTGTTGATGTTCAAATAAGGGCTTTATTGTGTGATAGGCTTGTCTATTTTTCCTAAATCTGAACAGATAGATGGAATTAGGGAGGAAGATGGCCAAGTGGTAGGACTTGCATGCCAGAAACCCTAACTAACATCACTGCAATTATATGAATCATTAAAATAACCACCTTATTTTGCAAACAGGTATGTACAGATTTTAAGGGAGTCAGCTCAGTTTGCTGGATGATTGGTTTGCAATGCAGATGACACCAAAAGCAAGAGTTCATTTCCTGCTCAGGCAGAGGTTACCTCAAAGGATTTTCTTTTTTAACTTCTCCCCTTGCCCAAGGGTTCAAGTTAAACCACTATCAGTTGTCTCACTCTCTCTAATGAGGGGTCAGACCTATGGTTCAGTAAGACAACGGTGACTTTCCCTTTTATATACAATTTATCCTAACCATGAACGCCTGTTTACAGACAAATTATTTTCACCACTTCTTAGAGCATATGAATTTGTTCAGCTATTTTACTTCAAAAAGTGGCCTACTCAGTAAAAACTTTACCAATCTGGAAGTTCATAAGTCAATTAGGCTAAAGAGGCAAAAGACTTTGACAAAATCAAAACTCTCCCTCGAGCTATACATTTTACAAAGAACAATAACAAATTTCAATAGCTCAAAACTTTGTCTCAATTGTGTGCATGCTTTTACAGTTTAAAAGAATTAAATTTTTTTCAATAAAAGTAGCACTTCAATAATAAACAGTGTACTCACCTGTGCAGCCATATCAACAAGCTGAGGAAGTTTCAAAACTTTGCCATCACCTTCCTTTACAAAATCCAATAAGCTCCCTGTAACACAAAAGAGTTAATTCTCAGTTTAGTTGCACCAATTTCATTCATTATTTCATTCATAATTTTGACAGAACTGCACATTTAGTCTGTTGGAACTGTTTTGTAATGGCCACTTGATATACTTTTAGGAGGGTCAGATATAATTGGATGAAACAAAAGCAGTATTAAAACTGCGATTAGCAATCAGCGTTATCGACAACATTGGAGGAGTCCTACATCTGTAAGCATTCTTGGTAAATATACTAGCACAGTCACTTGGTGATAATAATGCCAAGCTGCAGTAAGGATTTAATTTTGAACTGTCCCCTAATTTTAAGTGTTAAGGTTCTTATAAGGACTTGAGGGCGTAAAAGTTGTAAAATGGCAAGAGCAGTATAATGAATATATGAATGTGAGTATAAGTGTCTACACATGAGTTTCACAAGAAGTATTGCATTTTACAATCTGTCAACAAATTAGAAACAACCTCTTGCAAGTGGTCCGAGATGTTGAAGTAGTCTTGTTTGTGAGGTGCCAAGCAATGCAAATTTGACTGTATATTTAGTGGATTAGCCATGGGAGATGCAGGGTTGGGCGTCTGCATGGGATTCTCTTTGAAGGGTCAGCATGGACTTGATGGGCTGAATGGCCTGCTTCCACACTGTAGGGATTCTATTAGCTCTGCTTATGACTGGGCACTTTCTGCAAAGTCGCACACTGCACTTCAGAGCAATGTTTTAATTAATTACCAAAACCTACATTTAATTTCTAATACATTCAGAATGAGTGGCTTATCAAAGTCATTCATAGATGACTTAATGAAGCTTCAAAATGACTTTGATGTTACTAATCCTGTTCACAATGAGACACAGCAATGCACAAATCATAAATTGTAAATTTTAAGCAATTTACCAAATTAATGGAAATTAAAACATTAATTCTAATTCCATTTTTGCACATCTTTATCCTGTACAATAGGCATGCAAAGGATTGTTTTTGCAATTTTTCTTATTTTAAAATTTATCTGGTGTTTACATTACAGTATTGATGAATTATTCTACTGACAGAGGTGATGCCTTTTGACCATTTATAGAGTCGAGTCATGGAGATGTACAGCATGGAAACAGATCCTTCGGTCCAACCCGTCCATGCCGACCAGATATCCCAACCCAATCTAGTCCCACTTGCCAGCACCCAGCCCATCCCTCCAAACCCTTCCTATTCATATACCCATCCAAATGCCTCTTCAATGTTGCAATTGTACCAGCCTCCACCACTTCCTCTGTCAGCTCATTCCATATACGTACCACCCTGTGTGAAAAAGTTGCCCCTTAGGTCTCTTTTATACCTTTCCCCTCACCCTAAACCTATGCCCTCTAGTTCTGGATTCCCCAACCCCAGGGAAAAGATTTTGCCTATTTATCCTATCCATGCCCCTCAATTTTGTAAACTTCGATAAGGTCACCCCTCAGCCTCTGACGCTCCAGAGAAAACAGCCCCAGCCTGTTCAGCCTCTCCCTATAGCTCAAATCCTCCAACCCTGGCAACATCCTTGTAAATCTTTTCTGAACCCTTTCAAGTTTGACAACATCTTTCCAATAGGAATGTTCTTACAACCACTCTTCCTTCAACCAAAACCACCTGACACGAAGTCTTGTAAAAACGTATAGCTCCTTACTCTCGATTTTTTTTGGTAGAAGACTTAAATTCCTAACTTGGAAGCCAACTGCATAAATATCAAATATTTTATTGCTGGCCTCTTCAGATTCTGTTAACTATTTTTTCCGCAATAACAAATGAGAACATTCTAAATGTTTTCAAATATATTAAGAACATACAAAAACAACAAAACAAAGTGTATTACACAAGGATCCTTGGTCAATTGGAATTTACTTAAACCCCCATCATGTACAACTGTGCATTTATTAATATTGCATCAGGTTTACAAGACAGTCATTTATAAATAATCTAACCTTTCGCCATGTATTCTGTCACAATGTAAATTGGTTCTTCAGAAACAACAGCATACAATGGCACAAGTTTATCATGACGCAATTTCTTCATAATTTGAGCCTCTTGCAAAAAGGCTTCTGGAGACATGGTACCAGGTTTTAGTGTTTTAATCGCAACTTTTGTGGTTCCATTCCAAGTTCCTGAGAAGTGAAAAAGAGAATAACATATTGGAAACATTTCCATAATTCAGATGTAGTAACTTAGAACTGGTATGTAATGTTGCACTTGGAGAGCAATTCTCACATTTCTAAGTTTTCAACTCAAAAACTGAGATTCGGAAATGTAGTACCGAGAAATGGTACAACTCAGTTTAGCAAATTTTCTGCAACGTGTTTGGTTTGCTTATAATTATCAGTTTTGGGTGTCTCTGTACATAGATTATATAGTAAAACTCGGAGAAGTAGAAACGCCTCAAGGCAAACACCTACAAAAAAAGTGACAGAAGCAACTTCCATGATGAAATATAGATGAGACTTACGGAAACTATGGGTGCTGGCAAACTAGAACTCTGGATACCCTGAGTGAATTATGTCGTTTTACAATTTAAAAAGAAAAGGTTCACAGCCTTCTGCAAAGCTGCTTAATTGTGAATCTTCAGTGAGTTAGGATCACCAGTGCCAACACTTGCAGTTTACTTCCCCTCTGGACCCAAAAGCTCAGCAAGTCTTGCAGCATCTGTGAAGAGAAATCAGAGTTAATGCTTCGGGTCCAGTGACCCTTCCTCAGAACTTGAGGACCTGAAACATTAACTGATTTTTCTTCACGGTGCTGTCAGACCTGCTGAGCTTTTCCAGCAACTTCTAGTTTTATTTACAGCATTTGCAGTTCTTTTGGTTCCTATACTCAATACACTGATCAATTAAGGCAAGCACACCAAATGCCTTCTTCATTATCCTATTACCTGCAACTTGACTTTCAAGGAATTATGGGCATGCACTCCAAGGTCTCTTTGTTCAGTAACACTCCACAGAAATAGAGCAGTTCCTCTATTGCAAACACCATGAGTGCCACTGGCATTTTGCACTTACTTGCATACACTGACCTCACCAGTCACCTGAACCACAACACTATGCGAGAAAGGTATTTTTATCTACCCCATATTTTCTCAGCGGATGCTTGCTCACCCCCCCTGCAATAAATTTCTTCTCCCATGGCTTTAGTTGGGAATCTGCTACACTGAAGCACATTTGGGAAGTGAAACTGCACATTTGTACTTTCCAAGATGACAAACATGTCCGAGTGTCTCAGCTATCAGTTTTCTTGTTTGTCAGTCTCTCATGAGGACCCACTCAACCAAAAAAAACTGCAGGTTCTCCAAGAGTGATCTGCTTCATTCCCTTCCAGATGCTCTCAATCCCAGGCTTGCATTCAAATCTTTGAAATATAGCACGACAGTACCATGATATATGCCGCATTCTTCTGTCCTGTAATTGCCCTAATATAGACCATATCTGGAATATTTGCAGTTTCAGACTCACCTATCGAAACATATACTTACCACAAACTAATTCCTGTAACAGATCATCGGAAGAAGAAATTTAAAAAAAAAACTGGACTTTTACACGCTGTAGAAGAATGAAAGATGATCTAACAATTCTTCAAAGGCCTTACAGAATTGATCGGGCAGTTTTAGGAAGCTTCCCTAGCTGGTCTAGGTCAATTGGGAGAAGTTTCAATATAACTGGAGGCCAATTAGGACTGAGTTGAGGAGAAATTCCTTCATTTAGCAGATGGTGAACCTCCAGATTCTCTGCTGCAGAGAGTTGTGGAGGCTTAGTCATTGAATATGTTTAAGACTGTGATAGATACACATTTACATATTAAAAACAAAGGGTACAGGGATAGTGCAGGAAAATGGTGCTAAAGTAGATCAGCTATGGTCTCGTTGGATGGTAGAGCAGACTTGAAGTGCCTACTCCTGCCCTTATTTTTCGAAGTTTTTATGTTAATACTGATGAGCAGAACTGAAAAATAAATAGTACAATCTACAAAGCAGTTTGAAATTAATCAGGGAATTTTGCATTGAAAAACTGTTCAATGTCATGGGAGGGGTCTCTTAGCATCAGTGCAGCTGAGAATGACCTTTCTGATTACGAAGTTTTTTTAAAAACAAAAAACAACATACACTGACCATTTTGGAATCAGGACACTTTTGTTTGTAAAACCAAGGACAACTGATGTCAGTCAGGCAGATTTCTGTAATGCATAAGTTCACTACATATTAAGCGGCTATACTTCCTTTTTCTCACAAAAATACTGACCCATCCAGACTTCTCCAAAACATCCTTGTCCAAGCTTAACTTCCAGACGCAAGGAGTCCCGAGGTATTTCCCATGCATCTTTAGCCAGTCCCTGGGTTTGTGGTTTTACAGTAGGGCACACAGTAGTTAATCTATGGCACAAACCATCCGCATGATCTAAAGAAATTAGTAAAACACAATTTCGGTCATAAGTTTAGATTTTGAAAGGTGAAAGACTGAAAAAAATTGAAATGTAGGGAACAAACAACGAAGCACTTTATAAGATATCAGGTCCATCAAAAATTTATAATGTTATCCATCAGGATGTAACCCTATTTGGCTGTAATAAACAGATTGAAGTAATTTTAAATTCCATGAAATTTGGATTTTTAAAAAGATTTTAGTCTCAATACTTTGGTTATCTTTCCCAGTTGGTTGCATTTATGGACAATACCACTGTTAGGTGGAATATTAAATGTGCATGTGAAGAAACAAATAAATCTGCAGACCTTTTTAAAATCAGAAGGAAGTATCTGAAATAATCCATCTTAACCACTGCACTTTATTTTGCAAGCAGTCTGAAAACTTTCCAACAACAATGAACACGTTCTGGCAGTGGAAGAATTTAGCTGACGTGTTACAGCAGGTTATGCAGCAAAGAACGCGGAAACAAATATTTTATGAACATGTCAGTCTGACATCTATTTGCATTCCTTTACTTTGCTAAATGAAACTTTCAGATCTTTGAACGCTGGTGCAAATACCTGTGTAACAACAGCTGCAAGTGCACCTGTGACTAAGCAACTGGATATGCAAACTCAAATAGCAGGGGGATGAGAACCTATAAAAGGAGTTGACTGAAGGGGATCCAAGGAGAAGAACATAAGACAGAAACGGGAAGAAGAAAGCTGATAGGCAGAGAAATCAAAAGGCCAGGATCAAATAGGATCACAGTAAAAAATGATGGGAATGTAACAAGTTAAAAAGATAACTTTAAGGCTCTGTGCCTTAATGAGCACAGTAGCCACAACAGAATGGATGATTTAACTATGCAACTAGATGAAAACAGGTATCATACATTCAGGATTAAAGACATGACTGCTGGATGACCAAAGGTGGGAATGGAACATCCTAAACAACGAATACCCCCAGAAGGACAGACAAAATGGAAAGGCAGTGGAAGTGCATTTTTGGTTGAAGAGGTCAATAATGCAACAATGAGGAAGGGCATTAGCTCTGATGTTGTTGAATCTGTACGGGTAGAACTGAGAAACAGCAGGGCAAGTAATACTACTGCCTTTATATAGATCCCTAAATTGTAGGGCATGGTTGGGAATAAACAGGAAATTAGAGACGCATACAATAAAGGAACATCTGCAATTAAGGGTGACTTTAATCTGCATATAGATTGTTATGCTTACTATTTGATTTGCCCAAAGAGGAGAAATTCTGGACTTTGAGGTGGTTTTTTTGGACCACAGGAATTGGAACTAAAATACAGTATAGGTCATTTTAGATCACATTATTAAAAATTAATAATTGGCAATCCAACCCATGGATTCAAGTTCAGTAGCATGCAAATCTTGTTGCAATTATAAGGGGCTTTGGTGAGAATCCATCTGGAGTAGTGTGTGCAGTTTTGGTTTCCTTATCTGAGGAACAATGCTCTTGACATTGAGGGAATGCAGTGAAGGTTTACCAAGCTTATTTCTAAGAGATGTCGAATTGATTGGGATTATATTTTCTGTAGTTCAGATGAACAATGGGGTCAGAATCTCTCAGAAACCTATAAAACGTTAACCGATCTAGACAAGGCAGATGTAGGATGGATGTTCCAGAGGGTGGGGAAGCCCAGATTCAGAGATCACTGTTGTAAGAATAAAGGGTGAATCATTTAGGTCTAAGAAAAGGAGAAAGATCATCACCTGCAGAATGGTGAGCCTGTGGAATTTGCTACCACAATATCATATGATCTCAAGAAAGAGATATAGCACTTGCAGCTAAAGGGATCATAGGGTGTTGGGGAAAGGCTGGAACATGCCGTTGAGCTGGATGATCAACTATGATCACACAATGGTGAAGCAGACTCAAAGGGCTGAATAGTCTAATCCTGCCATTAAGGGCAGCACTGTGACTCAGTGGTTAGCACTGCTGCCTCACAGTTCCAAGGACCTGGGTTCGATTCCAGTTTTGGGTGACCTGTCTGTGTGGAATTTATATGTTCTCCACATGTCTGCGTTCGTTTCCTCTGGGTGCCCTGATTTTCTCCCACAATCCAAAGATAGTTAAGTGGAATGATTTTAAACCATCCGCATGTCCAGGGATGTGCCAGTTTTGTGGATTAGACATGGTAAATGGAGATGGGGGCTGGTGTGGATGGTTGTGGCTGAGAGGTCTGGGTGGGATGCTCTACAGAGAGTCAGTGCAGACTGAAATGGGCCAAATAGCCTCTACCTGCACTGTAGGGATTGCATGATTCTTCTAATTTCTAATGTTTCTATGGATAACAGTGGCCATTTTTAAAGGCAGCTCTCCACTGCCTGTTTTGGGAATACACTCCAATTCCAATTATTATAATGTAGGCACTGAGCTTAGGTCATCCTTTGATATGTTGTAAATATTGTGCATTAATTTGGAAGCAATTACAAAAACAATTATACATCTATACAATATATTTCAGAAACATGGCAGCACTACTGATTGAAAGTGATATGTCTTTACATATGTCTTTAAATCACAGGCAATGTGATTTTTAAAAAAACGTAAAGGAAGTCTTGCACCTATAAATGCTCATCATGACCACTTGATATCTTGAAGTTCTCTACAGTCAATGAAGTACTTTTTGAAATGTAATCAATGCTGGAAAACAGGAAACACAGCAGCTATGTTCATGTCCAGAAATCCTGTGGTTTGTATTATAAATTGTGATTGACTGTTTGCCAGGAAAATAGAGGCAACTCCTCTGCTATTCTTCAATATAGTGCCATTAGACATCTTCAGTCAATCAAACAGGCAGAAGGGGCCTTGGTTTATTATCTTTTGTAAAAGATACCTCCTCCTTTATAGTAACTAACACTGGGTCTTTGTGCTCAAGAGCTGGAAGTTTGTGATTCAGATATGAGAATGTTACTAACTGAGCCATGATTGATACACAGCACAAGCTTCATTCACACGAAGTAAATTAGATGTTTCGTCAGACTTCAACATTGCATATATTCCATTGTTCCACCACTTTTCAACAACAGATTATATTTCAAAAACTCAGTTATCTAAACCATCGAGATGGAGGTACCTGTGTAGTGTTTCACCAGCTTCTGTAGTGACTCAAACTGTGCTCTTGTTGTAATATAATAACCACCGCTGTCAAGTTTTCTGATTTTGTAGTGTTTGACATTATCACCTTTTACTTCATCCCAATCTCTTATCGAAAGGGAATATGCACCTGAAAGATAATTCATAAAAAATTTTTAAAATCATGTTTCAATTTTTAATAGATTTCATATAAACCTATGTCTCAGCTTTCTGGTAGCTCAGATTTCATCGGTGACAAGAAAATAGACAGAATTAATATCATTGGCTTCCCTTTGATCAAGATTACTTTGAAGCTCCAAGGTATGGGACTTCTTGGGGTTCTTCCACGAGCTTGTGGCCAAGCAACACTAATTCTTTCCTTTAACACTTCACAACTGTGGACTCTGCAGGTCAACATGGACCTCAGTTTTTTTGATTTGAAATTCTAAATCAAAAAAGTCAGTTTCCAATAACTCTCATCACTTGGTTCCAGGTGCTTTACTACCTATGGGAGGTGCACTCTTTGCCTGTATCAAAACTGCTCCCAAGCTAATTTCAATTACTTTTTTCTGTGACTCTAACTCAAACTGTTCTTCAAGTGGCATTTATTCTGTGGATATTTTACCAGTTTCTCCAACTCAGGCTATTATAATTAAAAACAATTCAATCCCCAAAACATTCCTCCTGAAACTTCTGAATCTTACAAATAGGTATTTGTACCACATTGTAATACATACAAACACATGTTGGAATCTAAAATTACTTGGATCTTCTTACGCTTCAGATTTTTCTTCTAATTTTCCAAGGTCTACATTTGAATAAAGTATTGATGAGTCTACTCAAATAGTATGACAAAAGTGCTAAGTTAATATCTTTGTAGAGCCAGTACAAAAGTGTTTATCTTCCTTGTAAACAAATCAGTATGACCTCTGTAATCCTATATATAAATAGATGCAAAAACTCTATTCAAGTCAGAAACAGCTCATAAGCGAATCTAAGAATGCAGTGATGCTTCAACTGAAACAATTACATTTAAATAACAATTATAACAAAAACAGAACCAAGTCAAGATTATTAAAAATGCTTTGTTTTCATTTCAACACAAGCAGCTTTAAAGCAAAAATTTATAGCTGCCAATTAATTTTCAATTCATCAATTGCAGCCTTCAGGACACAATGTAGAGTTCAATCATTTTACAACCTGAACATCTCTTTCCATGTCCTGTCATGATATGGGCTAGCTTTGTTGAAAGCAACCCATTTTTCACCTACTCATTATCAGTTTAGTTCCTTCCCTGACATACTATCAACCCCTAGTTTGTTTGCCTAACTGCCTCAGTTTTGGACTACGTGGCGCATATCCACTCATTCCTTCTCCTCCCCATGCTCTATCAACATAAATGCCACTTTTCCTAGCTATCAGTTCTGAAGAACGGTCACTGGTCTCAAAACGTTAACTCTGGTTTCTTTCCAGAGACACCGTCAGACCTGAATTGCTCTAATGACTTCTGTTTTTGCTTAAACTCTTGGCAGTCATTCATTAGAAAAACATCCCTTCATACCCAAATATCTTTCCATCCTATTCTTGTATACACTTGCCAATATTGAGCATCCATATTGAGAAAGTTTATAGCCTTGAAACTTCTCCTTAAACATATAGACTAAAATGTAATTTTGAATTTTAGAACACATTTGCTGAACACTAGAAAATAGTAAGGCAGGGAGGTTAAGATAATTAAGAACATTTGCCTTAAGATCAACGAATCTGTATAAACAAGATACCGAATGATAACATTCACGGCTGTTCCTTTGTGAAATTAATAAACAATGTTTAGTTCTGACCTCTGAACAAAACTCGATCAAATTAACTTTTCTCCCGAATTATTATCCTTTGATAGTATCTGTCTAGTTCAGAACATGCAGCGCTTTCGTTAACTTTTTGTGTTTGTGACAGTACAGCCTTTGTAAATGTGTGTCTAAAGATAGTCTGTTTGAGATAGTACGAAGTAGCTAGCCAGGATTCTTGAAATAAGAGCAATTCTTACTCACTTGGGTTAATAGAATCCAGTTACCCTGACTTATAGTGTTATGTTGTAACAGTGAAGTTATTAATGACAGGGATAATTAAAATTAAACTAAAGAGTTTTTTTATTCCAGACTTTCAAAGTGTACAAACTCTGGGACGAACAGAGAGGGGCTTACAGGTTTGAGTCCACAAGGGGTTCTCTGGGCCGTCTCAAATCTGTACTTTAACAATTTGGCGCCGTGAGGGTTACGTTTGAGTGAAACTGGAAGAGGAGCTCCACCTAAGGGTCAGACTTGAGACCAATGGGCCCACAAGGTAAGATTGCACCTTGATTGCTCTCGGTCTGCATTGTTGTGTTGCTTCCCCCATTTCACACTCTCAGTACCCTGACGGAACCCAAGATGAAACCGTTTAAATAGGTACTAACAACAGAAACCGTCAGGGTTTTAGAATGTTGAGTACGTTGGCAGAAATAATTTGTCTTGTTCATTGTTGGGTTGTTATCCTGTAAAATGTTCGTGTGTGAGAGAGAGAGAGAAAAAGTGAGCAAGACAGACAGACCGAGACTCAGCGCTGATCCCTTGCAGATTGCAGAAAGTTTAACCCTTTGAGATTCGATTTGGGTGCACATTTGCTTGTTGGTGAGTGAATGTTTGTGTTTTGTAGGGTTGAAGCCCCTGTAGATCAGTAGTTTTGTGAAGATTTAAAGTTAGTAGGATAAATATGGGTATGACCCTAGACAAATGAAGGGCAAATGTCCCTTAACAAAAATAATAAGTCTGTATCCTACCTATGAGTAACAATTAAGGGAAATATTGGCTGCAGCTGCTCAACAGAATAAGGATTGGCCTCTAGGAGGCGCACACAATTTAAATCTACTCATTAAAATTGAACAAGGGACTTTGCAAAAGAAAGGAAAGTAAGCAGAAAGAAGCCATTTCAGCTTGGAAAAAGGTAGCTACAGAAAAAGGGGAAATGGAGACTAAACTGCATTAAAAGGGAATTAGTCCATTAACCGAGGAAGGATTTGAACTAGATTGGATAGAATTAAAATACAAATGTGAAGCACATGATTTAGAAGCAGAATTGGAATTAGCTAGGGAGAAAATAAAACGTCAGGGGCTCCAAAGAAAAGGAAAACCAGTGAATAAACAACAGACCGCAGCCGTGCAGGATCAAACTAACAACAAAGACTGTTCATTATACCCCACCCTCGCCTCTCGCAAAGACTCATTACTAAAGAAACCCGATCCATCAATGGATGGGAAACTGATTCAGAGGAGGAAATATTTTACGCCTCCCGTCCTGTCAGCCAACCTCCTCCGGTTCCCCACATGAAGCCTCCTCCTTACTCCGAGGGCGAACGTGCTGAAGCTCAGGACCTTCCCCCCAACTGTTCAGCAGAATAAGGATTCGGCCTACCACGAACCCATAGCCCATTGCACTAGGAGTCAATTAAAATTAAGTTGTGGAAGAAACACTGAAGAGACTCCTTTGATTTCTACTGCTCCTAAACTAAAGTCCCAAAGACATAGATAATTTGCAATCAAAGTCTCGGGACCTTAATATCGGTCCTTGCACTCACCCTGATGTAGGAGGGCCAAAAAGGAATTGCCCGAATAAAAGAGTTCCTAACCCTGAATCCAGGACAAGCCCAACTTGTGGATCTTTACCAACCATGGAAACCTTATGAACTCAAGCCTTATTAGTAAGGCTCCAGATTATGGAAAGAATCCTGAGGGATTTGTTAATTACATTAGTAGGACTAGGACCATTTATAATGCTGCCTCCCAAGACCTACTTCACCTCATAGAATGCACCCTTTCCCTTGAAAAATGGGCTGAGTTCTTAGAAACTTTACAATGTAATAACCATACCCAGCTTGTAGTCCAGCACCAGGCCAAACCTAACCGATCAGATTGGAGTATTACCTGTTTCCACCAAGCAGTGCATCATGCAGTTGATGTGGGTAAAGTCTTAACATGTAAACCTAGCTTGGGCGAAGGGGCTGTGGAGTTCCTTGCCCGTTTTAAGGAATGCTACGGCGCTTACTCTGGTGACGCTAACTGCCCACAAGGGTGATCACCCCAATTTAATGCCCTGTATATGACCATCTTATCTGATCAGGTACAGAAAGCTATTAAAACCCATAACCTCCATTGGCAAGATGCAGGAGGTTGCACAATTCAGCTGAGAGGTTTGTTACTTCTGGGAATTAAATGATCCCAACAGTAAGGCTACCATTGGCAAGGTAAAAACAATGACTGCAGATGCTGGAAACCAGATTCTGGATCAGTGGTGCTGGAAGAGCACAGCAATTCAGGCAGCATCTGACGAGCAGCAAAATCGACGTTTCGGGCAAAAGCCCTTCATCAGGAATACCTTACCATTGGCAAGGTCAAGAGAGAACTTGCCCAAACTACAGGGACTAAATCAAAACCCAGGATTCAAAACAGACCTGACCGTCTGCAAGGTCAATCAGGCTATTAAATGAAACCCTCATACTATCATCCAGTATGGCAGGACAGTAGGGCTGGTACCATGTATTCACAACATCCCATTGGACCTTAGGGTCCTCCTATGTATCCTCCCCAACAGTTCATGATGCCCCTTGCTCTCTATACATCCTCTCAGTACTATTCACTGCCTCCCCCACCCCCTAGAGACCCCCAACAATCACACGGTTGTTTCAATTGTAATCAACCAGGACATTTCCCAAAGCAGCCCCTGGTTGATCACTGGAGTGGAAGCAGCTGGCAACCTCTTGGTCACCCTCCCCAGGGACCTCAGCAGGTTGCCCCTTTTACAGCACAAAACCCTTTTCCATCATTGACACCTGTGTTACAGCTGTTCTTGCCCAGGAACATGGTTCCTCTTGGTGCCTTATTGCATTTTATTCTACTAAGCTTGACCGTGTTGCTCACGGTCTACCTTCCTGCACCCAGATTTCCTCACCATCCATACTATGGTAGTGGTTGCCTCTCATATAACTTTATATCAAATGTAGAAGCCTGTACCTCCCATTCTGCAGGTTCCTTGCTTACCTCTAAATGTACTCAACACCTCACTATGGCTCATCTCAGTTGCTCTGAGATTTCATTACTTCAGAATTGGCTTCTCTCCTTAAAATACTGCTGTAACATTAACCCTCCTAAATGCCTGCAGGAAGAACCTCTAATTGTCTGATCCACCCGATGATTGTGTTCTCATAAACCACTAAACCACGTCCTGATCTTATGGATTAGGCTCTTGTTAACCCGGACCGTACACTAAGTCAATGGTTCTTCTTCAATCTTTCTAGAGGGCAAATGCATGTCAGGATATGCAATTTTCACTTTGCCCCATACAATAGAAGCTTATTCTGTCGTCCCACCCTGTTCCTCCAAACAAGCTGAATTCCTTACTCTCATCGGTAAGGAATGCTGAAGGAAACTCAGCTAATATCTATAATGATTCCCGCTATGCTTTTGTGTGTACCTATGATTTTGGTCAACTCTGGCAGCAGCACGGCTTCAATGCCTCATCAGGAACCCCTATCCTCAACCCCTATGCCTATGTTGCTAACCCTCCTCAGTGCTATTCACTTTCCCTCTCAAGTGGCAATTATCGAACACTCTTCTCACTCCTCTGATGCTTCCAATGCCTCTAAAGGCAACAATGCCGCTGACGCGGCTGCTCAGACAGCAACTTCTGAGCAAAAAGACATGGTTACTCAAATGATTAATAGGAAACCAAAGGGAGACTCTATTTTCTCTTTTGACACCCTGACCATGCCTGATCTAGAGCATGGGTTAGGCCATCAGGGGGAAGCATCTGATGAGGCAAAATAAAGATGCATGAACCATGGTGGTTATGTAAATAGTTACAATAAGTTTTGGGTTATGTCGGTAGGACAGACATGTCTGCCTGATTCACTTTTGTCTATTCTAGTTGATTATGTTCATACGTGTATGCATGTAGGTAAGGAGGGAATGGTGGACAGAATTCTCCCAACCTAGCGGAATCCCCACCTGCAAGAAAAAACAAGTGGCTGCAAATTGCCTAATTTGTCAAAAGGATAATCCAGGGAAAGGAGTAAAGTGTCCACCAGGTGAAACACTCTTGCCAGATGCACCTTTTAATACTATCCAGTTAGATTTTATCATTGATTATCACTAAGCAAGACTTATAACAATGCACTTGGAAATGGATTGAAGCTTATCCCTTGTTGACTACTCAACAACAACTACTTATAAAATTCTACTAAGGGAAATTACACTTATTTGGAATTCCAGTAATGGACTCCTCCAATAATGGTCCCCACTTCTGTATGGAGTTAAACAAGGCACTATGTAAGAGTTTGAATATGAATAAAAAATTTCATTGTGCCAACCATCCCCGAGCAGTAGGAATTGTAGAAAGAGCCAATGGCACCTTAAAAGGTCAGCTAAGTTGGTAGAAGAAACAGACCTTAATTGACTGCAAGTATTCCCAATTGCCCTTTTTAATAGGAGAACCATGACACAGAAAATGAAGGGATTCTCAGCGGCTGAACTGATATATGGAAAGTCCCTGAGGACTCCCTGGTCTACACCATTAACTGCTCAACACCCTGTTGACGTGCACGTCAGGGCAGAAGAGATGTACAGGTACCTGATTAAGGTAACCAAACCATTGCAGTCTTGTCATCTACAAGTCAAAGAAGCCAGGGAAGAAGAAAGAGCTCCAATGTTTAAAGACATTGACCCGCGTAAAAGACCTCAATCATGAAAAATTGGGCCCCAGCTGGAAAAGGTCCTTATCAAGTTCTTTTGACAACTGAAACTGCAGTAAATGTGACTATATAACTGAAACCTGTACTAATAACATTGGAAGTCATGAATGCAGCTGCCCAGCTGAAACTCATTTAAACTATTCACATTGTGTATCCAAACATCACTCTCAACCTTATTGTCATCATTGCAACACTTCTATGCCAGTCATCATGAGATGGCACAATTCCATAACCTCATCCGCTCCGTCAACCAAAAACTGTTACTTTGAAATGTTTGTCTGTTCCCCTCTCAAATTGAACCATACAGATTGCAGTATTGAGCACATAGTACCAAAATCACCAAACCCTAAGGCACCTATTGCCATGACTGACCATCTATACCTTCTTGACTGAATCCTCTATCTGACCTATCACCACTGACAGACATACCTCTATATATTTCCTGTATCCAGTAGCTGCTATAATCAACAAGACAAGCTGGAAAAATGAAGACAGACAAAAATACTACACACTTCCAATTCTCTGTTACTTCTGGTTTCTTTATTCAAGCTAAACCCCCGATCCACGTGTTATCTGCTTATTCTTCCATCATCCTGATGTACAGTGTGTAAATAGGACTCACCCACTCATGCAACCCCTCATTTCTGATGGAAAAACCCATTCGGTAGAAGCAGCGCATCGCTGTGTGAAATGTACAAATGAACCTCAATGTTAATGTTATTCTGCTGTTAGAATGGTGCGTTGAAAGACTTCCTGGTACCCGTGACATGGGGCAAGCGAAACAAAAACTATGTAAAAATATTGTCAAAGACACTGGTCGTACTTGTACTCTCCATCCGTTAATACACTTGGACAACCGAAGATTTGATAGCACCCACTGTTTACAAGATTCAGCTCTCGCTCTGAATCATTCACTCTCAGAACTGCAACCTTGGAACTCCTTTTAGCCTTCATTGGCTATGCGAAAACAAAGCCTACTCATATTTACCCAATGAGTGGTACGGACATTGTGCCCTAATGTACACCTTACCACTTTTTATTCTCCACCATAAAGTACTTGAAGTATATGCTGAATGGAACACCCACCATGTGAATTAGTACAGAACAAAAATAAGACGAAAAGCAAAATGGGACTTACACAACAACTTCCATCAACAAACCTGGTGGTCCAGGTTGCTGGGAGATCTTATTCCTGGCTGGGGTGTTGAGACAGCCCTAGATCAAATAAATGACCTTGCGTATGACATCAAAAACTTGCCAACTCAACTGCCCACACTTTGAAGC
The DNA here is from genome assembly GCF_004010195.1 of Chiloscyllium plagiosum. Lineage (NCBI taxonomy): Eukaryota > Metazoa > Chordata > Chondrichthyes > Orectolobiformes > Hemiscylliidae > Chiloscyllium > Chiloscyllium plagiosum. The sequence continues at coordinate 53,277,588 of NC_057713.1, read as the reverse complement.
TGGTGAACGAAGAGTTACAGGAGACCCGGACGATGACGCTTCAGAATCGGCTAGTGTTAGCTTTTTGCCTTGTTAGAGGAGGAGCTTGTTCAGTCATTGGCCTGAAACATTGCGTCTACATCGATGACTTCTCAAAAGACATTGCGGACAACACAGATGTTATCAACAAAACGGGTCAATACACAGGGAAGATACCTGCCCCACTGTTGTCTGATTCATGTGGATGGAGTGTAACTGCTGGTTATGTTCGCTGTGTGGATGGATCATGTGGGACACACCGATAGTCCTTGGTCTCATCCTAGGAATAAACATTGTCATCTACTTATGCATGCAATAGACTGAACATTGCTTTTCGCCTAAGCCAAAGAGGAATCTGGTTAATCGACCCTTGACTACTCTTGTACCTCCATGCCCGAACTCCCATGCTGAAATCCAGCATCTTTCAGACTCTGCGCCTCTGGATGATGACTCGCCAGAGGAGGCGCTTGACTTATTAAGAATACAAACCAACTAAATGGACTATTTATACTTGTATAAGCTATGTAGTTGTCGTGAAATGACCAAAGGAGGGAATGAGAAGGTTTATAGCCTTAAAACTTGCCCTTAAGGATTTAAACTAAAATGTAATATTGAATTATAGAACACATTGTTAAACACTAGAAAATAGTACGGCAGGAGGGTAAGATAATTAAGAACATTTGCCTTAACATCAGCGAATCTGTATAAATAAGACACTGACTGAATGTTCACGGCTGTCCTTTGTGAAATTAATAAACAATGTTTAGTTTTGACCTCTGAATGAAACTCAGTATCAAATTAACTTTTCTCCCGAATTATTATCCTTCGCTAGTATCTGTCTAGTTCAGAACAGGCAGCGCTTTTGTTAACTTTTTGTGTTTGTGACAGTACAGCCTTTGTAAATGTGTATATAAAGATAGTCTGTTTGAGATAGTACAACGAAGTAGCTGGCCAGGGCTCTTGAAAGAGCAGCAATTCTTACTCACCTGGGTTAATAGAATCCAGTTAGCTTGATTTGTAGGTTGTTATAACAGTAATACTATTAACGAAAGGGATAATTAAAATTAAACAAAGTTTTTTTTATTATTCCCGACTTTCAAAGAGTACGATCTCCGGGACGAACAGAGAGAGGCTTACAGGCTTGAGTCCACAAGGGATTCTTTGGGCTGTCTCAAATCTATACTTTAACAATATGCTTTAGTGTAGAGAACAAAGGCTCACAATCTTCTGAGTGAAGAAATCTCAATCTTAAATATTTGAGCCTCTATGCTGAGCCTATGTCCTCTGGTGCTAGACTCGAGAAACAGGCAAAGCAGCCTCTCAGCATCTACCCTTCAAATTTTGTACATCTTGAGGTGATTCACTTGGCTGATTTCTGGGATGAAGGTGCTGCCTTACAAAGAAAAGTTAGGCTGATACTAATTGGAATTTAGGAGAATGGGAACTGATTTTATTGAAACAGGATTCTGACAATGACAGAAATTTCTAGAAAAACCCCGGTCTGACAGCATCTATCGTGAGAAAGCAGACTTAACATTTTGGGTCCAGTGACCGCTCTTCAGAACAGTTCTGAAAGTCGCTGGGTCTGAAATGGTAGCTCTGCTTTCTCTCCACAGATTCTATCAGACCTGCTGAGCTTTTCCAGCAAGCACGGTTTTTTGGTTTCTTTACGATTCTGACATTGCTTGACAGGGCAGATACTGGGAAGATGTTGCTTTTTCAAAGGGGAAATCTAGAATGAGGGACACAATTCAATAGCGAAAAGTGGTCCATTCAAAACAGATGTTTTTTATCCCCCCGCCCAAAAAAGTAATAAATCTTTGGTATTCTCTTCCACAAAAAGCAGAAAAGGCACATTCATTGAATATATTCAAAGCTTTCAGATTTTTGATCAACAAATGTTGTGTATTACAGAAGAGAGGAAGGAAAAGTAGAGTTAAGGTCACAATTAAATCAACGATGATCTTGTGATCCTATTTCTTACGATAGTCTAAAAGTTTGTAAAATCTCAAATTGTAGGCCATCAGAGCCAGGGGATTTGTTGGTTTTTAGCCCCATTAATTTCAATGGTATTTTAACTGAATATTTATTATTTTAAGTTCCTCAAACAGCCTATGGTCCATACAATTTCCGGATGTTATGTCTTCTACTCTGAAGACAGAAAACATTTGCATATTTGCACTACAATTCCTCCCATCTGTGCCTCTAAGGTACCCATACTTATTTTCTTAGCCCCTTCCTTTTTACATACTCTTACAAGTTCCAACAAGCAATCATTAACAATTCTGAACTTCTAAGAGTAAAGTGGTAAAGTGCAGAAAAAGCGATCTGGGACATCAAATATGCATTTGATCTCTGAATGAGCAATTCAGTCCATGACTTTCTCCTGCTTTTTGCACACAACCCTGCAAGTTCTTCCTTTTTACATACCAATCCTATTCCACTCTGAAGGCCTTGAACAAATGCACCTTTCCCATGCCAATGCATTTCAGACCCAAATCACTTGCTGTACGAACAATTTTTATTTTCTCATGCCACCTTGGCAAGTCAGATTAAATTTGTATCCTGATTTTCAATCCTTTCACAAATGAGAATAGTTTCTCCCCAACTACACTGGTCAGACACCTCACGATTCTGAAAACTGCTCTTAGCCTTCGCTCAAGAACACCCACCCAGCTTCACCATCTTCATAACCTGAAGGTCCTCATGCCTACAACCATTCTTGTAACCTATCTGCACTCTCTCCAATTCACTTACATACATCCTAGCTCAGCACCCAGGAACTGGATACAATTCTCCAACTGAACTAATCTAGTGTTTTATGCTGGTTCAACATAACCTCTTTACTTATGTACTTTATGTTCCTCTTAATAAAGCCAAAGATACTGCACAGTTTATCGACTGCTGTTTCAATCTGTCTTACCATCTTTACATATGCTCATGTAAAACCAGGTCCCTCTGTACTTGCATCCTCATTAGAGTTTATAGACTTCAATTAATGTTGTCTCTCCAAATTTTTCTTACCAAATGCATCATGCCACATTCCTCTGCATTGAGCTTCATTCTGCTACAATTCCTACCATTCTTTCAACTTTTCTATAATGATCTACATCATTTCCTCTCAGTCTGCACGCTTTCACATTTCATATCATCCTCTAGTTTGAAATTGTGTCCTGTACACCATTAACATTGCAGGTAAAGCAAGGGTTCCAACATGACCCCCAAGAAGCTCCACTACAAACTTCCCTCCAGCTGAAAACTATTCATTTAACTACTGTTCCCTGTCACCCAGTCAATTTTGCATTCATGCTACTACTGTCTCTTTCGTTTCTTTAGCTATAACTTTGCTCAAGTGCTGTTTTATACCAAATATCTTTTGGAAGTCAATGTACACATCAATATCACTGACTTCATCAAAACAAAAACTACAGTTAGCTAGTTAAACATGATTTTTCTTCAAGAAATCTATGTTGGATATCCTTGTTACTTGCACGGACCCATGTGACTATTAAGTTATGATTTTGACAGGTTTCTTTACCATTGAAATTAAACTGACTAGCCTGAGGGTATTGGGCCAATTTTTACATGCTTTTATAAACAAGGCTGTTACATTTGTGATTTCATGATCCTCTGGTACAGAGTCTGAAGACAAACATTATAGCTAATATTTTGTAATTTTCACCCCTACTTTCCTCAGTATCTTTTGATGCATCTCATCTGGTTTTAAATCCTTTAATATATGAAACACCTTCTCTTACACTGTGATGTACACAGCATCTTCTTCCTTGACAAATACTGATGCAAAGTATTCATTTGATAAGTAATGACAGACAAACCTTTATCTGCCAAAAATCTGAAGGTTTTTTGTGAAGTTTGCATCTCATTAACAAGGCTGTTTGGTGTGCAAACAGTTAACCCAACTCCACACCCACTTGATGCGTGTTACTCAGATGTGATGTGGGGGAACATGGCCCAGCACTGGCAGGCCTCAATTCTGTCTCAGGGCCCACAATACTCAGAGTCTGCTGTTCAGTAAGATTATTTTAAATTTCACCATTGAACTGTCACTTATTCAGAAAAACGAAAAATTCCAAATTCGGAAAACCAGCTGGTCCCAAGCATTTCGGATAAAAAAAGGTGTGTGTAGCTGTATTTAGATGTGCATTTGTGAAAGCAAGGCATATAAGGATGTGGGCCAATAGCTTGCCGTACCTTGCCCATAACTGAACTGCGCCTGAAAACTCTTATTGAAGGTAGCCCAGTGCTCAGCTGCTGTTTCTCCAGCCAACCTTTGATTTCTATTTATTCAGCCAAATTTATTCTGACCTCAGCAAAGTGGTTTTCCCCCAATTAATTGTTCTTAAGCTTGAATATTCATTGCCCTTTTCTACAGCCAGACTGAACTTTGTACTACAATGGTCACTGTTCCTAAATGCTCTTCCATTGTCACTTGGTCAAAGTATTCATAAGAATCAGGTCTAGTAGTACCTTCTTTTAATTCAAAAAATTATGATTTTTTAAATTAAATTTTTGAGGATGTGCGCTTGAAAGTCCGTGGACAGCAGAACATTCGATGATTGAAGAGATATCTGAACTGTACTTTTTTTTTTAAAAAAGGGGTCACATCAGGAGATTTTCTTTTAGAAACATTTATTGGAAATCACACGGCTTAGGTCAATTATTTGGGCTCATTTATTGGGAATCATAAACATAGAATATTGGTGTCAGGTTTTGTCTGGACTTAATGGCACACAGTCTAAAATGACAGCGAAGGTATACAGCTCATCTCCTGCCTTTCTGAAGGAAGTTTTTTGGAGGGTCCAGTGTGCTAACTGTTTGTCTGCAAAGCCTCCGAATTCCTGACGATACCCAAAACACCTCATCTGCAAAAGTCCCACTGACAACTGCCTACATGCACTAGAATGCCAACTGCAGGCGGTCTTGAACATCTCAAATTATCTTACTTTCTACAGCAACCACCAATTATTGATCAAGAATTTTTTTTCCCAAAATTACCCCATTGCATAGTTTGTCTTAAGTGATATGCACATGCATGCGTGGGGCTTATTTAGAAGGGTAAACATTTATATTCTCATATTTAAAACTTTGTTAACCAGTTTTACACCATTAACAAATAAGTCCTGTTTTCATAGTAAATCAATTATTTTGTTTCCGAAAGCAGCTTAATATTTCTCTTCATTCCAAACCTAATACAGATAAAACTTATAGTTGGCCACATCAGTAACTAGGCAAAGTATTTAAATTTAGAATGCGACCAGTGGCCTAGTGGGATTACAAACCAACTTTGAACTTCTTTAATTTCAGTCAAAAGTGGCAACATATTGCAGAAAATTCTCCTAAACACATGCTAGGAACTCCTATGCTTGCACTACTGCTATAGCAACCTGTATTTAAAAAATTCAAGTCTCTCATTATAGCTATTTTATAATTCTATCAATGTCTACAATTTCCTTGGAAACTTGTCCTCTACATCCTTTCTACTTGTTGATGACCTATAGACTCACTCAGCAATGTAATTATGCCTTTTTGTTCCCTGGTTCTTGCCAAACAGATAATGTCCTCAAGCCAAAATCAAAACATTTTTCATTAAAAGGTGTTCCTTTTGAGATTGTCTACAGAGCTCCTTTTTTGATTTTCAGGCAGGACATTTTTGATTCTCACTAACTCATTCATTAGATCATGTGGTCACATAATAGCAATGCCTTATGTATCTTTCTTGACACATTGGCATTTGAACTCTAAGAATCATAATTCATTTCAATTATCAACAATCATCAACATCCCACCAAATTTACAAACCACAGTACAAAAGAAAAGCATTCATTACCTGGACAGTAGCATTTAAGTATTTAGATTGTACAAGACAACGAGTTAAGCTTTACCTTAAACACAACTTCTTCAAAATGGTGATGTCACAGCTAATGTTTCTATCAAAATGCACAAAACTGGAACACTGACCTGGCAGTTATAACTCAACTTACTGCATCTTGGATCTTAATCTCTGATGTAAAATTACCAACTATAATTATCAGCACCAATCTCCAAACCAAAATTGTGGTAATTCTTGAAATTACACAGCCTTAAACAGGAGACACACTTATTTATGAGCAATTAGTTTTCTTGAATCTTATTATTTCTATTATACCTTTATCTTAATAAAGTAGTCCTTTGTTGAAAGCTGGTGTTTCCTTTGCAGCCTCTCTTCGCCCATACCTTCTACCCGGTGCTTTCTCACAGCCTCCACCTTTCCCCCTATCCTTCGCTGCAGCCTCCCACTCTTCCTCTTGCAGGCTCCTTCTCCCTCCCAAAACCCCACAACCATAACTTCCTCCCCCACAATCCTCCACACACACTGCTCTAGCAGCAGTTTTCTTGCCCCATCCCCTTCTGGCAGTATCCTCCCTGACCCTCTCACCGACCAAGTCACGATCTGGCAGTGTCATCCTTCACACCCTCCCCATCACGATGGAGCACTCCACTTGCTGCCCGCTTCTCATCCCAACTGAGACACAGCAAACAGAACTTTGAGATCTGGCCAATTGACCCATCATCCCCAGCCAAAGATTTCCACATCTTGGTGAAATCTGCTCAGTGTACCTCCAGCCCCACACACCTTGCCTCCATGCTCCTGGACCTTGTCACCTGCTGGACCAGTTCTCAACCCCAAGCTTCCATACTTTGGTGCCTGGTGACTCCCTCAATGCCAATGCCAACTTAGTGAGCTGCTACCTGCTCCTCCAATCACAGGCTGTTTTTCTCCCACATTTTCTGCTGATAGGTTCACCAGAGGCACAGCTCTTCAACATTTTCTTCCATGATAGGTTGCCTACAGGTGACCTCTGCAGGACAATCTGGGTTGAGGATGGATCACCATGCTACCTGGGTATTTCATAAACTGCCTTGACCCCTCTTGGATACCTGCTCTTCAGCAATTTAATTGTCTCCTTAAATAATACTGCCTCCCCTTTCCTATTTCTTCCTTTTCTATCTTTCTTGAATTCCTTCTCCAGAAATATTTAATACCCAGCTCCACGCACATTAACCCCCATTTAGACAATTATTTTCTCATTTACAGTGATCCCACCGAATAAATTACTATTCCCTGCTCAAAGATATTATCTCTTTCTGCAATCTGTGCTCCTTGGCACTAAGTTTTGCAATTTACGTTTGGTTCTCACATCCTGGCAAGTTGCATTATTCACTGCCATACTAAGTACTTGCGATAGGTATTACCTTTTGTGGTTTCACTCTCTCGAACTAAGAATGTGCCACGTGGATTTCCTGGATGAAGCAGCAATCGCTCTGCATCCTTGCGACCCATTTTACCGAAATACCACCTAGAAACAAAATTATAGAAAGAATGAAAGAGCAGTGAGTATCAATTAACAATTGATGTTCATTTGAACATCAATTCAATTTTCTAAAAAGGCACACAGGAATCTAAAAACCAGAAAATACCTGCTACAAACTTGTAAGTGGTGGCAAAAAAGTATGCTGTTCTCAGAGTTCAAGTTTGAACCTTGTTTGAAACTCACATGAAAACAATTTTGCAAATTAGCTTGACTAGGAATATTCCAAAAAGGCAATAAAATCAGGACTTGATAAAAATCAAGTTACCAGTCTTGTGACAATGAAATTCAAAGGAATGATGGGATAGAATTGCAAGATTGTTGAGGGATCCATTAAATGAACAAGATTTTTAGAAAAGCCAGAGACCAAGGGTGCCTTCACTTCACAGTATCAATGAAGAGCAACTTCATTTAAAGCAGTCCACTTTTACAGGTATGCTCTGCAAGACCCTGAAGCTCAAATGCCATTGTTCTAAACTGCATAAGTAGAAAAGTATCAAAATGTTTCCTATTCACCCCAGGAAGTTAATGGCCTCGTGGCATCATCACTGAACTGCTAATCCAGAGACTCAGGAAATGTTCGAGGGGACTTGAGATTGAATCCCGCTGTGGCATCTGGTGGAATCTGAATTCAATAAAAATTTGGACTCGAGTCGAAAGATGGCCAGGAAACTATCATCGATTGTCGAGAAAACTATCTATCTGAGTCACTAATGCCCTTTAGGGAAAGGAAGCTGCTGTCCTTACCTGGTCTGGCCTACACGTGACTCCAGACCCAGAGCATTGTGGTTGACTTTTTATTTTTCTTGAAAAGGCCTAGCAAGCCATTCAGTTGTATCAACTGCTAGAAAGGAGAAATGGAATGAAAACAGATGGACCATCTGGTATCGACATTGGCAAAACAGCCCTGACGACCCCACAAAATCCTCCTTCCAACATTTGGGGGCTCGTGCCAAAACTGGGAAAGCTGTACAGCCTAACAGTCACATCCAAAGTATCATATAATGTCACCATCACATTCATCCAACAATAGTGTGGGTCCAGCAGAGATGGTGGTACAGTGGGAGGGAGTTGCCCTGGAAGTCCTCAATGTTGACACTGGACACCTTGAAGTCTCATACATTCATGAGAAATTTGGCCAAGAAACCTCTTGTTGATACCACACAGTCTTCCCTTGTTGAGGAATTAGTACTCTTCCATGTTAAACAACATCTGGAGGAAGCAATGATGGTAGTAAGGGCTCAGAACGTATTCTGGGCAGGCTACCTCAAAGAGTAGCTCTTTGACCACCTCAATGAGTAGCTCAGCAGCAGTACCACTGATTTACGACTCAACTAGCTGAAGGATATTGCTGCTAGACCGGACCTGTGGTCAGAAGGGGAAGGAAGCAAAAGGGCAACCATTATTGACCTCATCCTCACCAATGTGCCTGCCACAGATGCAGTATTGGGGAGAGTGATCACTACATGGTACTTGTGGAGACATAGTCCCACTTTCATATTGAGAATACTTTACATTATATTGTGCCAATATCACTGTGCTAAATGGGCCAGACTTCAAAGAGATGAAGCAACTCAAGATTGGCCATCCATGAGTCTCTGTGGGCCATGAACAGCAGATCTGTACTCTAATACAATCTGCAGCCTCATGATCCATCATATCCCCCACTCTGCTATTACCCATCAAGCCAAGGGATGAAACCTAGTTCATTAAAGATTGCAGGAGTGCATGCCAGGAGCCACATCAGGCAAATCTAAAAAGCAGGACTACTTGCATGCCAAACAGCAAGGAATACAAATAACTAAGTGACCCCATAAACAACGGATCAGACTTAAGCTGTGCTAACACATCCAGTGGTGAATGGTGGTGGAGGGTCCACAAATATTCCTGGCCTCAATAATGGAGGAACTCAGCAAATCAGTGCAAAAGTTAAGGTTGAATAATTCGCAACAGTTTCCAGCTAGGTGCCAAATGGATGACCAATCTTGGCCTCATCAGAGATGCTGGTTTTAAACCGATTAGATTACTCCATGTGCTTTCAACTATTTCTTGATATCACAGGACACTGCAAATATTACAGGCCCTGATGGTGCTGGTTTTGAAGACATACACTCTAGATTTCACTTCACCCATACAAAGATATTTGACTACAGCTACAATACTGGCAATGTAGAAAATTGTCCAGGTATGTCTTGTACAAAAAAAAAGGACAAAGCCAACTCACAATTACCTTCCCATCTGTCTACTCAAATCATCAGTACAATTATGGTAGGTGTCAGTGACAGTGCGATCAAGCAGCACCTTGCTCAGCAATAACTTGCTCTCTGCAACCCAGTTTGGGTTTCACCAGGACCTTTCAGCTGTTGACTGCATTGAAGTCTTGGTTCAAACATAGGCAAAAGAGTTTAACTCCAGAGATGAGGTGAGAGTAACTGCTCTTGAGATCAAGATTGCATCTGATAAATGTGGCCTCAAGGAGCTCTACCCTAGAATTGGAATCAATAGGAAGCAGGGGAAAATCTCTCTACTGGTGGGAGTCACTCCTGGTACACAGGACATTGACTATGGTTTTTGAAGACCAATCATCTCAGTTCCAGGGCATTTCTGTCAGAGTTCCTCAAAATATCCCGAGGTTCGACCATCTTCAGCTGCTTCATCAATGACACCCATATGGTCTGAATTGGGGATGTAGCTGATGACTACATAATGTTCAGCACCATCCGTGACTCCTCAGAAACGGAAACAGTCAATATCCAAATGCAGCAAGAGCTAGACAATACCAATGCTTAAGGCTGAAATGTGGCAAGTAATATTCATATTACACAAATGCCAGGTGGCAACCACTGCCAAAACGAAACAAATCAAACCGTTACCCTATGATACTCAATGGCCTTACTATCACTGAATGCCCCACATAAACATCCTAAGGGGTTACCATTGACCAGAAACTGAACTGAACTCACCATATAAATACAATGGGTCCAAGAGCAGATCAGAGGCTAGGAATACTGCAGTGAGTAGCTCACTTGACTCCCCAAAGCCAATCCACATCTACAATACTCAAATTGCTGCTTGAAAAATGTCTATTAGTTGTCATTCTTCTATTACTGTAATTTGCATGTTTTGCAAGTATGCACTTTATGCAGTGTACGATCGCTGCCCACAAAGCACCCTTGGTCCTGAAGGAACACACTCGCTTTTACTGTATCAGTTGCATTTGGTAGAAACGCCAAATAAAAAGCTACTCCACTCTACTCTATAATGTGCATTGTTGCAACATGTGGGAGCTGCTGGACATCATTGCGGTTCATACTGACTACATCTGCAACAAGCTTGCGGAATGGTGGCTCACAGTTGATGGGCTCCAGTCTGAACTCTGAACACTACAACACCTCAGGGAGATGGGGGAAGAGTTACCTGAATGCTATGATTCAGGAGGCAGAACACCTCATACATTAACCACCTTGAATTTGGTCAGTGGTTAGGGAGAGGAGGGTGTGACTACATCTGAGGCAGGTAAAGGGATTCAGGAAGCAGCACACTGGAGCTGCAGGGAGGATCAGCAAAGTGACCACAGCAGCAAAATGGGGAGAAAAGAGGATAGTTGTAAGAGGATGCTATCGTCAGAGAAACAGACACTGTATTTTGTGGCCAGAATAGATTTCCGAGGTTGTGTTGTCTGCCTGGTGCTTGGGCTATCTTACTTAGGCTGCTGTAGAACTTGAACTGGGAGGAGAAAGATTCAGTTTGCATGGTCCACATGGGTACTAACAATATAGGTAGAATAAGGAAAGAGATCCTGCTGAAAGAATATGAGCAGCTAGGTCCTAAATTAAAAAGCAGGACCACCAAGGTAATAATGTCTGAATTACTACCTGAGCCATGAGCTACCCGACACAGGGTCATTAAGGTTAAAGCAGTAAATGCATGGCCCACAGATTAATGCAGGAGAAATGGTTTTGAATTTACAGTCAACAGAATCAGTACTCTGAAAAGAGGGCGCAGTACTGTTGGGATAAACTCCACTTGAATCATGCTGGGACCAGAAATGTATAACTAGGGTTGAAGATAGGGGTTTAATCTGAATTATGGGTGGGTGGTGGGTGGGGGGAGGCGGAAGAAACAGAGAAAAGGGGTTCAGTTGCGTGGCAAATTACAAAAATCAAACGACAAGGAGAAAGTAGGAGTACAGATTAGTTAAGAGGCTAATTGTTACCACAAAATGAAAGGAAGTGTGTGAATGGCATATTGCACAAGGAACCTTACATGAGCAGGGAAAATTCATAATAGGACAAACTTAAAAGCTTTGCATCTGAAATCACATAGCATTTAGAATAAAATTAATGAATTAACAATGCAATTAGAGACGAATAGATATAGGTTTCGGTGGCAATCACAGATGTGGTTACAGGGATCATATGACACCACATTACAGTCCAACAAACTTGTCTGAAATCACAAGCTTTCGGAATGCTGCTCCTTCGTCAAGTGAAGCTTGCGATTTCAAGTAAACCTGTTGGACTAAAACCTGGTATCATATGACCTCTGACCTTGTCCACCCCATTCCAACACTTGTGCACCTCCACATCATGGTTACAGGGAGACCAGAACAGGAAGTCAAATATCCAAGGGTACTCTGTTTTGGAAGGATTGAAGAAAGGCAAAGGGAATGGTGTAACTTTGTTAGTAAATCTGATATAGTGAAAAATGATTTGGTACTGGAAATTAGGATGTAATATTGAATCTGGGTAGAAATATGAAACAGTATGGCAAAGTAGTCCCCAATGGGAGTAATCCATAATTCCCTAATTAGTTGTCCTAAAAGAAGTATAGAAAAACCTTGATCTGAATATCGGATTATCCGAAGGATATCGTGAGGTCCCGATAGAAACATTACTTTAAAGGCATGTCTCCAACACTGATCACGCCTTTTGTTTACAGTGATTAAAAGTGAACTTGGCTCACTGCCGAGAATACTCTGGAAATTGATGGGACTCAGGCACCGTCTCCAAATGACTTACCTCTTGCCCTCTCTCTCTCTCCCCACCACATTCCCTGGAGTTCTACACAGGCATGTACATAAACTTCCCTTCCCCAGATAATCTCTCCAACATTGTCTTGTACAGGGCAAAGGTGGAACTTGTCAAAAAGTTGTAGTAAAAAGTTGTGTGTGTGGGGCTGCGTGAACACGCTATTTGGAGACACAATCTGTCAAAGTCAGCTTGGTTTTATGAAGGGTAAATCATGTTTGACCAATTTGCTAGAGTTCTTTGAAGATCTAACAACGAAAATGAACAATGAGGTCCTGTTGATAGTATATACTTCTAGAAGGCTTTTGATAAGGTGCACAAAAGGTTAACGTACAAAGTAAGATCACGTGGGGTTAGGAGTAATTTGTTAGCTTGAATAGAGGATTAGCTGACCAAGAGAAAGCAGAGTCAGGATTATATGGTTCTTTTCTGGTTGGCAGGCTATAGCTAATGGGTGCCCCAGGGTTCGGTCATCAGGTCCAAACAATTACATTTTATATTAAGGACTTGGATGCAGGAATAGAATGTGTTACACCCAAATTTGCAAATCACATCAAAACAGACTAGGAAGGGAAGCTGCAATAAAGAAATTTACAAATAGATATGATAGGTGAATGGGTCAAACTTTGACAGATGGAGTTTAACATGGATAAGTGCGAGGTTTGCCATTTTGTTTGGAGAAACAGAAAGACAATATTACCTCAATGGAGAGAAACTTCAATGTTTCAGTGCTAAGGGATCCAAGTGTCCTCATGCATAGTCACAGAAAGCCCGTATACAGGTACAGCAGATAATAAGAGAATTTTGGTATTTGTTACTAGAAGAATGGAGTATAAAAGTAGGAAAGTGCTGTTGCAAGTGTACAAGTCATTGGTGAGACATCAGCAGCACTGGGTACAGTTTTGTTCCCCTTACTAGAGGAAGCATGTACTTGCGTTGGAGATGGTTCAGAGAAGGTTCACTAGATTAATTCTGGACAAAAAAGGCTTGTCTATGAGGAAAGATTGAGCAGTTGAGGTCTATATTCGTTAGAGTTTAGAAGGATGAGTGGAGATTGAGGTATACAAGACGCTAAAGTGGATTGACAAAGTAGATGTAGAGCAGATGTTTCCTTTGTGGGATAATCAAGAATAAAAGGTCATAATTTTAGACTATAGGATGGCAAATTTAAAACAAAGATGAGGCAGAATTCCTTTTCTCAATTGGTTGTGAATCTGTGGAATCCACTTCATCAAATGTGGTGGACACTGGGAAAACTAATGATTTTGAGGATATGGACAGGTTTTTAATTAATAATGGGTTATGGGGAGCAGACAGGAAAGTGGAGTTGAGGCTAAGATGTGGTCAGCCATGAGCAGGTTCAAAGGGCTGAATTTCCTACTCCTGCTCCTTACTGCGAGATAGCCATTTAAAATGACTGAATATTTTTGTCTCACTACTACCAGAAGCAATTAGTTTTTAAATTTATTCACCACTTACACTACACTGCCTTGAACAATGAACCATACTTGATTGCTGCAGAATTTGCTAACTTCTACAAGCTAAATGGAATTAAATGTTCATTTTATCTTTGATATCACAAGAGTTTTGAAATGTCTTGACAACATTTAAGTACTCTTTATAAGCGAATACTATATTGTGATGAAAAATAAATTATTTCTGTAGAAGAAGTCACCAAGTAGAGACACCTTAAACTCTTAACTGATCACTTTGTCAATGCACTGCTTTGTTCCAACATGCATGCAAAGATCTTTTTAGCTTGTTGAAGCCTGACTTGGCTAGCGATTGCAATAAAGAAAGTGGGAAGCTCATACAACATAAGACAAATAAAGATTAGGGAGGGGAAGGAATCTTTTATTAAGGGAGTCACCCCAACAACGATTAATCTAATTAATGCCTCGATCCAAAGCATTTGGATACCAGTCCTTTGGAAGGACAGAGTCTGCTGCTCCCCCTTTCTCCAATCTCAGAAAGGAGAGCTCAATATTATCTAGCTATATATGTGTGTTAGAAAAAATGTCAGAAACAAAAACGGAACAAAGGTTGAATGAAAATGTTAGTGGACATAGCATTACAGTCCATCTCAATTGCATTTCTAAGTAAAAGTGAGATAAGGAATTAATGCAGTATAGTGGCCAAAGGAAGCAAGCTTGACAATCAGCAGTAGCATTCAGTTTACCAGGATGATGATACTTACTGGGGGTATGAACTCTAAGTTCTTGCTTCTATGCAAGTTCAAATCTTCAGTATACCAACACAAAGAAGAAATCTGACTGCATGACTTAATAAAGGAGTTAGAGACTGTAAAAACAGACCCTGAAGACCAAAATCTAGCCCTCAAAAGATTTTAAAAAAGCCCTTAAAAATATTTTAAGCCCTTGTACCTATAATTAAGCATTTTAATATTAGAAAAAGTGAAAATTGATCACAAACCAATTGCCTGATAAATGCTGAAGAGCTGTTAGAATGGTCCATCACATGATCTAGTTAATGAAAAATATTGAATCAACTGCTAATCTCAACCTCAGCAACTGTATAAAGATAAACAATTACAACAAATTAAATAGTTAATAGACTTCAAATCATGAAATTTTAAATAATATATCAAACACTCGCAAAAACATAAAACAGAAATAAATCTTACTCTTCAGCTTGAATAGAGTCAGCAGGAGCCACATAATTGCTGGGAATGTAACCTTTTTTCCCTGTAGTGATAGATCGAGCTTCCCACCAGTCACCTTCCCTGTAACATCAAAACAGCACTTAATATCATAACAGTTTGGAATTGATTATTCAGAGATATTACAATAAATGGCATACTAAAAATTTTTCAGAAGTCCGTTAACTGGACTTTGAAATCCTGTCAAAAATGTTTTAAAAAAGGAGATAGAGATCATATGCACAAATAGAACTTTTTAGATCCTCACTTTGCCTCAAAATATACTGCAGCTGACAAAACAAAACAAAAAATCACTATTTCAATAAAAATTAATGATCTTTTAATTAGATTTTTAAGTGAGGTTAGTTAAGGGCTGAATGCTGGCTACATTACCAATAGTAGGCACTATCCATTTTCAGAAGAGTAGCAAGATATATAGGAGTGAGGGTCTTGATGTAAACATGTGATCCGAAAGTAGCACTGCTCACAATGAAAGACTGCTTTATCTGAACTTCAAGTGTTAAAATACAAGAAAGCTTCAAAGTACTTCTGAGCTAACGATTACATTAATTAATTACATTAGAATAAATTAATGAAAAAATAATGTGAAGTCATTTATTTGAAATCTATCATGTAATGACACCCAAACTCATGGATCAGACAAAACAATGAACCAGCTATTCCTGAGATGGAGTTTTTTTTTTAAAAAAAACACAACTGCCTGAATAACAGAACTTGCAGTATAGTTTAGATTACTGGTTCTCAAACTTTGAAAGCGCAACTCAGTTAAGAGCTGTTAAGGATGTTCAGATGAAGCGCGACAGAGGGTGGAGTTAAAAAAAACCTAAGTTCCAAGTATAATAGGCAGACACTTCAATTAATCCCTAGTCAAAATATCATGCAAGTCAATGATGCAGTGCAATCCAGAAGCACCTCATCTTTTAAATGGCTAGCATCTTCTATGAAAAGTAATTTGCCTTTCCTAAAATAATTAACAAAGAGCACACATGGTTAACATTTAAAATCCAATCTGTAAATAATGTCATATAGACTTACAGCAGAAAACAAGCCCTCAGTCCCATTGAAATTGTGGTTGAAAACAATAACCTAAATATTTAAATCCCTTTATCCAGCACATAATCCACAGGCCTTGTCATCACAAGCACTTTTTTTAGTACTTCCCTAAATTGAGGGTTTCTGCCTCTTCCACCTTTACAAGCAGTGAGTTCCAGATTTCCACCATCCTCTGGGTGCAAAGGTCTCCCCCTTACAGCTCCCCAAAACCTTCTGTCATAAATTTATGCCTTGGTCAGTGATCGCTCCATCAAATTTAAGATCATAATTCTAGTGAAAATGTGTGACATCAATGTATGAGGAAATGAAAGCAATCTGTCTATTGATTCTAATTCTGATTACAAAATCTTATGAATCCTACAATATTTCAAACAGAGTTTCTGCATTTGCTCTCATTTCCCTCTAATCTTATGCCATAACTTATATCAAAATAGCAATAGCCTCCCAACAGCATTGTAGGTCTACCTACAGCTTATGCAACATTGCAAGGTAGCTCACCAACACTTTCAAAATGAAGGGGAATAAATTGTGGCCAAACCAGTAATGCCCATCTCCCACGAGTGAATTAAAAAAAAGTTAATTGAGTCTGCATCTGAAGAAATTAATGATTCAACCAATATCGATGATGCACAAACAAAATGTTGCAAATGCTGTTAATGTACTAAATATACAGATATTGTTGGAGAATTTTAATGAGTTTGGAGCAGAGGAATGTCTCATATCAGTGAACTTTTATCAGAACTTTGTTATTGACCGGAAATGTTAGCTTATTTATTGCTACAGATGTAATGTTTGACATTTTAACTTTATTTCTTTATTTTTCTAGTTTTATGCTAAGACGACTGTAGTGCTGAAATTTTAAAACTTATTTTGTTGTTTTTCTATTTCTGTAACTAAGATTTTGTACCTAGGCGCTTTGTACCTAAGATGGCACTGAGTGTGTGGTGACATGTTACACTTTTCAATGTACTCTTGTACACCACACTTGAGTACGTGACAATAAAACTTGAATCTAAATCTAACATGTTGTCTGACCTGCTGCACATCTTTATCATTTTCTGTTTGTATTTGGGATGCATATCTTGGGGAATGTGCAAAGCCATGAAACTTCTTTAGGCAGTGCGTGACTACCAAACATTGAAGTGCCCTGGTTCAAGTGTCTTTCAATGTGGTGATAACAGCTAAAACTTTCTATTCATGCAATGGAAACTAGCATTGAAGGGATACTTGTAACAACATACAGGTTTGGCATAGTATAGTGCTTCAGCCTTGAGTTGATCATTCTAAGATTCTAAAAAAAATTGAATCAAACTTGCATACATAACTTCACTTATAATAAGCAGCTACAGAAAATTTAGAATACTAACTCCCTTGAAGTTTAAAATACTTACGTATTGTTTATAATCTGGAATCTCTCACCCTTTTTGAAAGACAAATCTTCTGTTGTTCTTGCTTCATAGTCATATAAGGCCACAAAAATAGTTACTCCACCTTCAAGGAGATACAAACATTTATTACTGTTTCGAAATTTGCATGTTTCAAAATTAACTGATAATTTAAACTTAAAACCATAAACTCCAGAAGATACTGCAACTTCCGTAGTAACTGCTACTGGGCCACAAAATAAACATCAAAGCTGGCAAGTATTTATAGCCTGCACAAACAGGAGATTTATGCCAGCAGGTTCTCATGCTCTGTCGCATATATAGTGCAGTCAATGGCAAAATGGCAACAGCTAAGGATAGAAACACAGGGACTAGGGCTAGATTGATCCAACCACTCTCTTCATTTTATTAACCCACAGAACAACAGAGCTGCCGAGTGACAAAAACTAACTGAAATTTAGTTTCAGCGTGAATGCGAAGCTCAAGACCCTCAGCTGTGCAGTATGGATATAATTTTCAATTTAACTTATATAAGAATTAACTTATACAAGAATTACGTATCAGTGAAATAATGGACTTGTGATTAACAACCCAAAGCACTCTTAACTGCTGCTTATTGAGACAATACTTTTTAAAAATGTTTATACTAAGTAGTGACTGGATCGAACAAAGCCAACAGAGCAACTGAAGTTTTTAAAAAAAAGGGTAAGTGAGAAAATTGTGATTAGCTGACACCAAGCCTGGAGTTTTACAAGTTTAAAAATTGCACCATGAAATAAAGAGTAAATAACTTTTGGTTTGGGAAGGAAAAAGTTTGAGAAGACTGCACTATGATCTAATTTAGCAGTGAGGATTTAGGAATGAACGCGGAAATGTGCATATAAATGCACATCTGATAACAAAAGACACCTCAATAATGATAAAATATGACTGGGATCTGATGGCTGAGTTAATTGAAAGGGCGAATAAATGGAGAGTCTACAATGAGGAAAAGGAATGAAGCAGAGATTTTAATCAGGGACAGAAACAGTAAGAGTGGGAAATAGTTAAAGAATTCAAAGTTCAATCTGAAGTACATGTTGCCAAATTGTGATTGGGAGTGGAGATGATAAATCTAGTGTCAGAGGACTGAGGATTCCATGTATGACTACAAGACAAAGAGGTCACTAAAGCAAGGTAAGACAAAGCCTTGAAATGATTTACAAGGACTGAATTTTGAAATCAGCATGGTATGGAATTGGGAGGTTTGGTTAGTATGGCATAACCCTAATATGGGACTTGGTTGATCTGTGGTGGGCGGAGAAAGTGAGGGCTGCAGATGCTGGAGATCAGAGCTGAAAATGTGTTGCTGGAAAAGCGCAGCAGGTCAGGCAGCATCCAAGGAACAGGAGAATCGACGTTTCGGGCATAAGCCCTTCTTCAGGAATGAGGAAACGTTCCTCATTCCTGAAGAAGGGCTTATGCCAGAAACGTCGATTCTCCTGTTCCTTGGATGCTGCCTGACCTGCTGCATTTTTCCAGCAACACATTTTCAGCTCTGATCTGTGGTGGGAGTCTTTTACACAGTCTTTGAAGCAGCCATACTTTGGGTGGTGACAGGTAATTAGGGTTCCAGCAGAAGGGAGAAACTGGGCACAAGTGGTTAAACTTTGAGGGGAAAGCAAGCCATTTAGTAATTGATCAGATATGGGGAGGAAGCAGATTGCAGAGTCAAAGAGTGGCAAGGTTGCAAAACTTCTGTCTCTGCACAAGGTTGCGATTTCACCAGCTAGCAGAGGGAGAGAAACGAGAACAGTCTCCATGATACAGAAGTAGCATTCAAACCGATAACTTTAGCTTCAGAGACGATTAAGAGATTTGAGAAGTATTTGATATGACAAAAGAAACAGCTTCAGAAACCGTATGAGAGATTGTAATGCGAATAATGCTGCTATAATTGCTCGTAGACCAAACAGAATTAAGATGAAACTATTGAGAGCTCCATATGCTACCTATTGGTTAAAATTGAATTTTAGAAAACTATCACGATTAATCAGTTAAAAATTATCACTGCTTTAGAGAAGAGGTTGAGAGAGAACCAGAAACTTACTGGAGTACTATAGAGAGAAATGAAGGTTTGTGAAAAATTAAGCATGCAAAATAAAAGTGCAGAGAATTGGGGGCAAGTGTATTGACATGGATAGAGTAGGGTAGTTTTCTGAAGGGCAGCCAGTTCTCTATCCATTTCAGTACATCAGACAGTGACCAGTGAGTTACTATAAAGAATTGCTCAGTGGTTCGTACTGCTGCCTTACAGTGTCAGGGACCTAGGTTCGATTCCAGCCTCTGAAGATTGTCTGTGTGGAGTTTGCACATTTTCCCCGTGTCTGCATGCGTTTCCTTCAGGTGCTCCAGTTTCGTCCCACAATCCAAAAATATGCAGGTTAGGTGAACTGGCCATGCTAAATTCCCTATAGTGTTCAGGGATGTGTTTGTTGGGATAAATGTAGGGGAATGGATTTGGGTGGGATACTCTGAGGGTCGGTGTGGACTTGTTGGGCTGAAGGACCTGTTTCCACACTGTAGGGATTCCATGAATAGTGCTTGGACCTCAGATATTGAAGGGTGAACTGAGGAGATGATGCACAGCTGCTTCACTGAGATCAGGACAAGATGAATGAGTGGGCAAATGCAGAGCTGATTAAGTATAATATGGATAAATAAGTAGTTATCCACTTTGGTAGCAAAAACAGATATTCAGAATACCTGAATGGTAGTAGATTGGGAAGGTGGAGGCACAATGAGAATTGGGTGTTCTTGTACATTAGTTGTTGAAAGCAAACACGCAGGTGGGGAAGGTGGCAAATGATATGTTGGCCTTCATAGCAAGAGGATTTGACTACAGGAGCAGGAATGTCCTGCTTCAACTGAACAGGGCTTTTGTGAGACTGCATCTGGAGTATTCTGTATTTCTTTGGTCTCCTTATCTGAAGGCTGTTCTGATAATGGAGGGAGTGCAACAGACCGATTCCCAAAACTGACATAAAGAGAGACTGAATTAGTTAGGACTATATTCACTGGAGCTTAGAAGAATGAAAATTGCACAAAAACCTATAAAATTCTAACAGGATGAGACAAGATAAATGCAATAAGGATATTACAAACCAGGGATCACTGTCTAAGGAGAAAGTGAGGATTGCAGATGCTGGAGATCAGAGTCAAGAGTGTAGTGCTGAAAAAGGACAGTTAGGTCAGGCAGCATCCAAAATGCAAGAGAAGCAACATTTCCTGAAGGGCTTATGCCTGAAATGTTGATTCTCCTGCTCCTTTGATGCAGTCTGACCTACTGTGCATTTCCAGCACTACACTCTCATCACTGTCTAAGAATATGGAATAGACCATTTAGGTGTGAAATGAGGAGAAATTTCTTCACCCAGGAAGTAGTGAGCCTGTGGAATTCTCTGCCACAGAAAACAACGGAGGCTTACCAACAAAGTTTCCAAGAGGATATGGTTAAAAGGGTCAAAGAGTATGGTGAGGAAGTGAACATATTGAATGGTCGAGCAAGTTTGAAGGTCTGAATGATCTATTCCAGTTCCCATTTTATGTTTTGAAATGTGCACCACTTTAAAGATTTTAGTAATTTTACTGTGGAGTAATCAACAAAATGTGGTTAGGGATAGATGAAAAATGCAGAATGAAGTCTTTAAAAGGAATAGGAGAGAGAAAAATTAAGGAAAAAAAAGTCTTTAGGCAGCTCTGACCTATTGGGGAGATCAAAGGATTCAGAGCATGAAACAGGACCACTGCCCAGTACTGTATTTTGGAGGAAACAAGATAAACAAACAATGCTGAAACATGCCAGACATACTAAGATCTGGCAGCATCTGGGAGGACAGAAACAGATATTGTCTCAGGTTCTCATACTTCACTAGAACTGAGAATAGTTCTCAGTCATAATTCATTTAGAAATAGAAACAATCTTATCCAAGGTTATGGCAGATGATTTGAGAAAAGGTAAAAAAAGAGTCACTATTAGAGCAGAAAAGCTGAAAAAAAAAATGAAGGTCATTTTCTATTATAAAAGCAAAATATGGTGGATGCTGGAATTCTGAAACAAAATGCTGGAGACACTCAGGTGATCTGGTAGTATGTGTGGTCAGAGTTAATGTTTCAGGGTATGACTTCTTCAGAACTGAAAAGTGTTGGAAATTTAATAAAATGTATTTTGACAGAAGCAGAAGGGATGTTAGAAGTAAACAGAGACAACGTTGATAAAAAAGAAAGATGGATGTAAATTAAGAGGGAGAGAATAGTTCCCCTCCACTAAACAGCAAAATAACAAGTCAAAGTTGTGGAAGGAGGAGGTGGAACATAAGAGAATGCAAGAAAAATGGAGAACAGCCATCTGAAGTTATTGAACTCAATAATGAAACCTGGAGGCCATAAACTGCCTAATCAGAAAATGGGGGGTTGTTCTTTGAATTTGCATCATACTTGGTTGAAATATTGCTTAAAGCCCAGGTCACAAATGCTAGTATGAGAGCAAGATCATTTTAAAATAAAAGTTCCAGTTATTTCTGTGAATAGAACACCACCCTTCTACATCATCTACCAGGAATATGTTAACACTCCAAAGTAAGAACCACAGCATTCTTAATAGCAGGTTAAACAACAAGGTTGGGCCTGAGGGAAGAGAGTGCAGAAAGCTCAGAGGAAGACAGTCTAGGGTGGGCAATGGGAACAGAGAAATGAAGGCGACCAATGTCCATTGATAATTCTCAATGTAGATATCAAATGCAGGCTAAATGAATGGATGATTTTACTGTCACATATCTAGGAAGATAGCGAAAATTGTTTTGTCGCCACAATCCAGCACATGAAGTAATTTCTTTCTATTCTTTTGCAACTCAGTTCATCTGTTCAAATTTAGGTCTCAAGCATGGCAGAGCTTCTGCAAGGTCTCTGCAAGATGTTCTGGACTTCAGGAATCCCTCCTCCACGACTGTTGCGCCTCACTGATGCTGCCAAGAGTCCTTGCTCCAGGCACTGCCCTGCCACTATAAAAAGTCCTGGCTCTGGGCCTACTGCCACCAGGAATCTAGGCTCTGGCTCCAGACTAAAGGCCAGAGGGAGGGCTCCAGATGGAAGGGAGGTATTAGAGACAAGTGAAAGGGTCCATGTGGCAGGGAGAAGATTCCTGTCCAAAAAAGTGGACACAGAGACAAAGACGACAGAAGATTAGATTTCCAACAATATGGAAACAAGCCCTTCAGCCCAACAAGTCCACACCGACCCTCCAAAAGAGTAATCCACCCAGACTCATTTGCGTACCCTATATTTACCCGGCTAATGTACCTAACACAACGGGCAATGTAGCAGCTCAGCGTTTGGTTACACCCAAGATTCCTTAAGGCATGGGTGTCAAGGGATAAAGCCAAGTCCTTTGTTGAGCACAGATCATTCACAGCAGAAGGGGATAAAGTCAGAGCGTATAGTGAATACATGGCAAGAAATTAGATTGATTAGATTCCCTACAGTGTGGAAACAGGCCCTTCGGCCCAACGTCCACACCGACCCTCTGAAGAGTAAACCACCCAATTCCATTTCCCTCTGACTAATGCACAAAACACTATGGGCAATTTAGCATGGCCAAATCACCTGACCTGCACATCTTTGGACTGTGGGATGAAACAGGAGCACCCAGAGGAAACCCACACAGACAGGGGGAGAATGTGCAAACTCCACACACAGACAGTCACCAGAGGCTGGAATTGAACCTGGGACCCTGGTGCTGTGAGGCAGCAGGGCTAACCACTGAGCCACTAGATTAGATGAAAGGATGCAGTCAGAAAGGGAAAGGAAACAAGTATTCAGACAGACTTCAGCACCCTTGAGTTTTTGGAGCTTGCATTCTTTAACATCTTTAATATGGAGACATTTTACATTTTTGTTTACTTTGTTTCTGTGTTTAAAAGCACAGAATATATTTTCCTAAGTGTAGATAATTTAATCCTTAAAAGGAATTCAACAGGCTTCTGTCCCAGTAAACTAGTTCGTAATCTGACCAATTTTATTACCCTCTTTTGAAAATTGTCCATTTTATTTTAGCATTAATATTAGACTCTTCATTGGTCCTCAAATTTGGAGGTTGACAAAAGATCCTTCTTGGATTAAGTGGTCTCCTATTTGTGAAAATGTTAGAGAGCATCATGTCAATCCTTATACTTTTTTTTCAAGACAATAACCCCTTCTGTTACTTAACTCATAACTCAATCCTCAATTTTCAGGAATTAACCTCAAAACCTTGTATTGGATGCCTTCCATCTGTCTAGTAATTTTGAAATCAAAACTGAACCGTGCTCCAAGGACAGCCTCATTAAGATCAAGATCCATCTTTAAAATGAACTCCTTTGACACAATCTCAATCCTAGTTGGAAGTGTGAACATTTATTTCTTCACTAGCAGTGAACTGGCGATTTGATTGATCCATCAAACTCCAAGACATCTTTCTTGCTACTTCCTAAGGCAGAAACCTGATCCATTCCAAAGTCATTGGCCTTCTGCATAAAGTATCACTCCTACACATTATTGTTGATCTTTAAGAGTCAGCTCCTTATCAAATGACTAACCTGTTTACTTTCAATTTTAATTATTGCACTTTTGCTTAATGAACAATTTTATTTAAATAAAACTTATTCATAGAGTGTGGGGGTGCTGCTGACTAGGCCAGTAGCTGCTGTCATTCCCCATTTGGCTTGCAGAAGGGGGTGCTGGGTCACTTTCATGAATTGTTGAAGTCCTTGGGGTATAGTATAACTACAGCGTTGCTGGGCAGGGGCTTTCAGGAGCAAGTAACAATGAAGGAAGGATGATACAGTTGCAAGTCAGAATGGTGTACAGCTGAGACGAGGAACTGCAGGTGATTGTGTTCTGTGAATCTGCTACTCATTCTTCTTGGTAGTATGGGTCACAGGTTTGAAAGGTTGCTGCTACACAACTTTGATACAGGATACCAAATAGTATCCTGCCTTTCAAGGAATGTATAAAATTCAACACAACAGCTCCAAGGAGATCTCGGTGGGCTCCCACTGATGATCTTTTCTACTCGGACATCACTCCAAGCGTCAGTTGTTTTCTTCCAAAGATAAGAAATAAGAGGAGGAATACATGAATCCAAACTGTTCTGTCAACTTTCTCATCTGATTCCAGTATGAAAAACAATCACATTAAGATCAAAGGAAATTCGGCTACTGAATCCAGAATTGGCTGAGTGGCAGGAAGCAGAGGGTATGATTGAGAGGGGTATGTGTGACTGAAAACCTGCGTCCAGTGGGGTTCCACAAGGATCACTGTTGGGGCCCTTGCTGATAGTGGTATATAAAAATGATTTAGATTTGAATTAGGAGGGTTGATCAACAAGTCTGCAGGTGATATGAAAATCCATCGTGTGGCAAATAGTGAGGATAACAGCGTTAGGAGGATATAGATGGACTGGTCAGATGGGCTCAACAGTGGCAAATGGAATTCAATCCAAACAAGTGCAAGGTGATCTACTTAGGCAGGACAAACAAGGCAAGAAAATACTTGATGAATGGGCAGACCCTGGAAAGCACCAAGAATCAGAGGAACCTTGGTGTGTTATGCTTACCAGTCCCCTTAGGTAGTAGAACAGATAGATAAAATAATTAAGGTGCCATGTGCAATACTTGCCGTTATTAGCCTAGCTTAGAGTTTGAGAGGGAGCCTGTGCTGGAACAGTACAAAACAGTGGTTGAGTCATAGCTAAAGTACTGTTTGCAGTTCTAAAATCCACAATATGATCGCATTGGAGAGGGTGCTGAGGAGATATACCAGGACTTTCCCTGGGCCGAAGAATTTTAGTTATGAGAAAAGATTGGACAGACTGGGATTGTTTTCCTTGGCGCAGAGGAGATTGAGAGGAGACATGGTTAGGATGTATAAAATTATGAGGAGCATAGACTGGCAGTCAGGGAGGAAAATTTCCCTTGATGGAGGGATTAATGACCAGAGTGATAGATTTAAGGGAAGGTTCAGGAGGCTTAGAGGGGATGAGAGAAAAACATTTATCATTGAAAGGGTGGTGGGGATCTGGAACTCATTTCCTGTAAGATTACTTACGTTAAATTCAACTGCGTATGTTGAACAGCCTATTTGGCGTAGCCCTGAAGGGAACAAGAGTCTAATTTTAAAAATAACAGCACAGGATTATAGTCCAATAGGTTTATTTGGAAGCACTAACTTTTGGAGCGATGGTGGTTGTGGAGTAGAAGATCATTAGTCATAGAATTTATAGCAGAACTTTACAGTGTGATGTAACTGAAGTTATATATTGAAAAAGACTTGGACTGCTTGTTAAGTCGCTCATTTTTAGAATTAACATGTTGGTTTCAGTTCTTTCGTATGTAAATCACAGAACTTTTAAAAAGTTACATTCTGAAGTGAAGCGAACTTTAACAACTGACTTGAGAGTATAACTTTTAAAAAGTTCTGCAATTTACAAACGAAAGAACTGAAACCAACATGTTCAATCTAAAAGATGAGACTTAAACAATCCAGGTCTTTTTCAACATATAATTTCAGTTACATCACTGTAAACTTTTGCTATAAATTCTATGACTTATGATCTTATACGCCAAACCACCTGATGGAGGAGCAGTGCTCTGAACACTAGTCTTCCAAATAAACTTGTTGGACTATAACCTGGTGTTGAGATTTTTAACTTAAATTTTTTAACCCCAGTCCAACACCAGCACCTCCAAATCAAGAATCTAATTCCTTACCTACAATAACAAATACACTAAGATAGCGATCATAAAAAGGAACCAGTGTTATAGCCAGGAACACTGCTTTAATGATTTATCAAGATTTGAAATTTTGATCATTTTGATTTACACGAAGGATTTGGGATGGAGTTATAGTCAATGAGCATTTTTCTTCAAAAAAGATAATTTATAAGAAGCTAATTTTAAAAACTCTGCAGAAGTAAACATAAGGTTTTATGTATTAAAGAATTAACTATTCTTAATGTCCACAATTATGGGGACCATTAAGCAATTAATGTTTTCTGATGGCCTAACAAAAAAACACACCTGTTACAGTAGGAATAATTCCAGTCATGTGAACCCAGGATGGCTGCTGAGAATATACTCTTGGAAGAAGTGGTAGGTCTGTTTGGTTGACAAGCCTACTGGCGAATATCTGAACAAAGAAGTCGGAGGCCCCACCCTTCCACTTCCTGTGAATACTCAAGAATATAGGAGAAAGAGAGACAAATGGACAGACAGTGAGGTTTCAAACTGGGAGACTTTAAGGTGCAGTTCTGTGCTAGAGCTGTAAGCTAAGATAAAGGTGAGCTTCTGAAGATAGCAGTTCTAGAGAAAGAAAAGCAATACCAAAATCAAGTTAGCTAGCGCGCACAGTTGGGTGCATTATTTATTATGATTTCTGAGAACAGAGATCAAGTGAATAAATGGGGATTTGCTTTAACAATGTCTTTGTAAATTCACTTGCTGCACGAATATAACTTGCCCATATGCATCACATCTCATCTCACTCGCATACAATAAAACAAAGAATTGCCAAGGCTGGAGCGCAAACAAAAGAAACAAATTGCTGGAGAAACCAGCACTTCATCAACATGCCCGAAACATTTGTCCCACATGTAAGAAGCAAAAGATTAAAATATTTTTTTATCACACTTATACCTGTAACTATCATGTTTTTATCTTGTGTGTAAACACTGAGGCAGCTAAATTTCAAGTCAAATGAAAACTCGGCCAAGAACATAAGATCACAAGTTAAAACAAAAGTCATGATGGAAGTCTTAGTTCAAAAGAGGTCTACAGCATAGAAAAAAGGCCCTTTCGAGTTGGCACCAGCCAAACGTAAGCACTTAACCATTCTAATCCCATTTTCCAGCACTTGGCCTATTATCGTGTATACCTTTGCATTGCAAGAGTACATCTAAATATGACTTAAGTGTTAGGAGGGTTTTTGCCTCTACCACTCTGACAGAATCCCACTATACCTTGGTTTAAAAAAAAAGTTATACATCTCAATCTTGTCCTCCCTCATTGCTTTCATCTATACATCTGCTTCCTTGCTTTATGCTGCCCAAATGTGAAAGATATAATGAAATTGTGGCAATTGCACTTTTTAAAAAATATAAATTTCTACAAAGCAAAAATGCACCTCGATGTTTGATCAACTTGTAAGTCTAAAATCCATTCCAAAGGAATTTTGGGACCTGACACTTGTTTGCATCTCACTCTAAAAGTGTACAGCTTGTAACTCTATGGCTAAACTTACATCTATGATTTGATTATCCAAAGGAATCTTCTGAACTTCACAACTAATGATCATTAATACATCCAACAGATTTTTCTTCTCAAAAGTTCTATTATTCAGGTTTTGTCCCCGCAAAATGCAGAGCATCTGCGGACCCTGGCAGACTTCCATAAATGGAACTTTAAAACACTTCAGCCATTTGTAGAAATCTAACAAATTATTTTGCGATATTAAATCATTGTAGTATGAGAATCTGTCTGCAAATGGTTGCATGATAATGTAGAGAGGCAGATAATTTTCTCAAAAGTTGGTGCGATAACTCACCTGTAACACCACTTGGGTACTGACTGGGGACAACTGTAAATGATGAAGAGGCCCCTCCAAAAGGCGCCATACCAGCGGACCCACCAAATGGTGCCATGGAATGCTTGTTGAAATTACCAGATGGTCCTTTTGATGCTGGTGACTGTGTTAGCTGGGTGGGATCAGGACCATACTGAGTAATGTGTACACCAACAGTTCCAGTAGCATCACCTGGTCTGTATTTCATAGCCGGCTCTTTGTCCTCCTTGCTCTTTATGCAACCCATGGTTGAAGCTGCAAATAAATAAAACTTATCAGCATACGGTAAAACCGATATCCACACTGCCTTTAAACACCAAATGCATAGGCAAAAACAGAATATAGAAATACAACTAATTTAAACATTTTATAACTAGTTGAAAGGAAAAAGTCACATGGTGTGCAAACAATGCACTTGCCTGTTTTCACAGCACCAAAGGAGGTCATAAACATAAGATTAGACCAACTGGTTTAAAGTGAAGTACACAACTAAAATTACAGTATTTTTATATTTAATAGACAATAAAAAGCCTTCACCAGGCTACCGGGTTTGAAGGATGAAGCACTGAGGCTCAAGTTCCCACATTTCCAAACTTTGATCACAACCATGATGAAGGACATTACTAAAACTGAGCAATGGTTAGTAGATATTGATAAATCAGATCAGACTAGAGGATCAGATAAAATAACTAAGTACAAAAACAGGTTCAACAGGTAAGAGGGCAAATAGAACTCTGGCACTTATTGCTAAAAGAATGGAGTATAAAAAGTAGGAAAACGTTATTGCAGTTGTAGAAGGCATTGATGTGACTGCATCTGGAGTATTAAATGGTGGAGGGGCTGAATTGCTGCCTCTTGCTCCTAATTCACATATAATGTTTAAAAGGCCAAGAAACCAATCAATTTTGTAGAAATGTTTAGATTTTTGTGCAAATAAGTTTTGATTTTGTGAATATAGCAGCGTTCACATTGTACATGGTGAACATTATTTTTTGTAATGGTGGGTAATAAATATTATTTATGAAATTTATACTTTATTCTCCCCAACTACAAGGTACTTTTTAATTTTAAATAGCCTCATTACTGACTGTGGAACAAGTACACAGCATTCTATTCTTATAAAAATGGCTAATGTGAACTGATAAAACTTAACAGTGGGCAGATTTGTTACGTACATAACAATGAACATGACCACTTAACGAAAAATGTACAAAACAGACTCTCCCATATTGACAACTTGACATAAAATCTAAATGCCTCCATTTACTCATTAACTTTTCTTATACCTTTAGATCGATGCATCATTTGAAACTTTCAAAATTAGCTGCCCAAGTTTCAGAAGGGAAGTTTCCTTAATTACCACTTACCATACAGCAATCTCAACAGTTGGTGGAAATCAACTAAACTTTATTAATTACCAAAGATTCAGAATGAACTCCAGTTGCTTCCTCCTGAAGAGGATACTTGATTGCCCTTTGAGAGAGCAGAATTCAATTGACATATAAACCTAGTAGTTTAATCAACTTAAAAAGAACCATACATGAACTTTAGTTTATCAGTGTTCAGCTAGCTCTGTGACATCAAAGACTGGAGCTTATCTCCCCAAATATTCCAACACCAAAGACTAGTTCTGAAGAGTCATACCAGATTTAAAAACATCTAAATTAATTGTTTACTATCTCTACAAATGCTGTCAGACCTGCCAAGGGCTTCTGCCTGAAACGTCGATTTCCCTGCTCCTTGGATGCTGCCTGACCTGCTGTGTTTTTTCAGCATCACTTTAATCTTGACCCTAATCTCCAGCATCTGCAGTACCCACATTCGCCTTGCTCTATTTGAATAACCCTTGAACAGACAGCAACTCCAATGATTAGATTAGATTAGATGAGATTCTCTACAATGTGGAAAAAGGCCCTTCGGCCCAACAAGTACACACTGCCCCCCCGAAGAGAAACCCACCCAAATCCATTCTCCTACCTACATTTATATTTGACTAACGCACCTAACGCTGTGGGCAATTTAGCATGGCCAATTCACCTGACCTGCACAACTTTGGATGATGCATCATTTCCTCAGGTGTTCATCTTAAATTTGTGAAAATGACAGCAACTACTGCACAGGAAAGTCGAACTGATAAGGTCCTTAGTCCTCAGATTTATAGGGTCAACATCTATCTCAATTTTACTTTAGATGACTTTCTAACAATTATTGTGACTATGTAAGTGGCAGACGGAGTACAACGTGGGAAAGAGTGAGGTCAGGTACTTTATTAAGAAGAATAGAAGCATGAAACTATTTTCTATATGAGGAGAAAATTCAGAAGTCTGAAGTGCAAAGAGACTTAGGAGTTCTAGTCCAGGATTCTCTCAAGGTAAACTTGCAGGCTAAGTCATAGTTAAGGCGGCAAATGCAATGATGGCATTTACTTTGAGAAGACTTGAATATAAAAGCAGGGATGTACTCCTGAAGCTCTAGAAGGTTCTGGTCAGACTACATTTGAAGTATTGTGCACAGATTTGGGCCCCACATCTCAGCAAGGATGTACTGGCTCTGGAATGGATTCAGAGAAGGTTCACAATAATGGTCCTAGAAATGAAAAGCTTAATAGATGAGGAACTTTGGAGGACTATGGGATGATACTCAATGAAGTTTAAAAGGATGAGAGGGCATTTGAATTGAAGCTTACAGAATACTGAATGACCTGGACAGAGTGGATGTTGGGAAGATGTTTCCATTGGTAGGAGAGACAAGGACACAAGGGCACATCCTTAGAGTAAAGGGAATACCTTGTAGAATGGAGGCAAGTAGAAACTTCTTCAATCAGAGGGTTGTGAACTTATGGAATCCACTGCCACAGAAGGCTGTGGATGCCAGGTCATGGAGCATAGTTAAGATGGACATAGATAGGCTCTTGATTATCAAGGGGATCAAGGGATACAAGGAGAATGGGGTTGAGAAACTTTTCAGCCATGACTGAATAATGGAGAAGACTTGATGGGCTGAATGGCCTAATTTCTGCTCCTACGTCTTACATACTTGCTTTTGGCCAATATCTTTTAACACCGTTACTTAACGAAATCTTTATGTCAGATTTAACAACTGCTCCAGCATTAGCTGCTACTTGTGAAATAGAGCTCTAAACTTCTCCCACATTGTGCATTGAAGTGCTTCCTAAGATCTTTCCTGAACAGTTAGGTCCTAAGTTTTAGATTATGGCCTCTGGTATTACTTTCTTTTAGATAGCTAACTTTAGCTTTCAAAAAAAAAAAAATGGGTGCCTAGAATTACTGACAAGCAATTATGACACTATCTGATCAACCAAAATTTGAAAGCCACTGTTTTGATGAGCTGATGAGTCTTAAGTTCAATAATTTCCCTAACATTAAAAGGCAAATCATTAATGCAAATAGAAGAGGCGGCAAGAGAGGGGTTGTTAATCATGAATGATTAAAAGAATTCAAGCCATTCCAAGTTAACAGGCTGCAGGTCCAGTGAATGACTTTTTCACCTAACTTTTAGGCCGTTATACGTTAGACAATTGGACAGCTCACATGTTTTTAATGCCAAACTTATTAAAAAATATTCAAATCAGATTTCATCTACAATGGAAAAATTAAAACTTCTATTCTAAATAGTACCAGAATAAAGAAACATGGCAGCAAAAGGCAAGGCAGGGGACAGAACAGAATGCTCTATTGCCATGCCCATTAAAACTACTACACGTGGTTGTGAAACCCATGCATCCTGCTCACCTGATGGCAGAAACACTCAAAAGCCAGGAATAGAAATTTTCCCACTCTGTTAAGGGATTATGGAAAAAAAGCATCCAAGTATATTTAACTTTCACCTAGGCTTCACCAACTCCAGACAGCTGAGATGTACATCTTATTATTCAGTCAGCTGTTTGAAATTCAAAACGGTTCTTTTCACTTCTACACTATGGCTGTTGACAGCAAGGTCAACACAGCTGTGGTCTCAGTCTAAGTCTCAGTGGGATGAAGGACAAATTCAATTTCAAAATTGGTTTGACATAATTGCAAAACCAGCAATTTTAAAAATACAATTTTGTGCTTTGATGGGAGAAATATTACCTGTAATACCATTTGACATCATCAACTGATATAGCTATTTGTCAAAACAGGCATTCAAAACGATTCAATGGTCCTTCATAGTGAATGCAATGTGTCTAAAGATAAAAATCTTCGCAACTCACCCTGACAATTTTCCAACATCGTTTGCTGCTAAAGGTGGTCTTTTGGTCTTTTACACCATGTAAAAGTTACTAGTCTTTAAAAGGTTAACAAGTTCAAAATGAATCCAAATTAATTCTATCCATTTCAAAGTTAACAGGTTTAAATTTAATCCAAATTAATTTCAGCACTCTCTTAATAGACAGGTCATCGGGTTGGGGGAGGGGGGTGGGAACAAGCTAAGGAAATGACTTTTGCATAATCACTTTATTAGCATTTGTCTCAAACCACTGGTAACTGTGTTGAACTACAGCTGTCATGTCTAATTCAAGGAAATTCATGATGTGGTGGAGCCGGTGTTGGACTGGGGTGGACAAAGTTAAAAATTCACAGCATCAGATTACAGTCCAACAGGTTTATATGGAAGCACGAGCTTTCAGAGCGCTGCTCTTCATCAGGTAAGATTTGTCTAAAAATTTTAAAACCATCGCTAGTTAGCAACCTAACTCTTAATAGATTGGATTAGTTATTAGTGTTAGATGTATGATATGATTTTATTAAATAGGAGTATCTGTATACACAGTGAAAAATTTAATTGAAAGTAATGAGTAAGCAATTATGACACTATCTTTTGCAAACATTTAGTTTGGTTACTCCTGGTCCACTTACCAGGATTGACAATACTTATGAATTTTTGGTGGGACAAGATAGATTCCAGGTTCCAACCTAGATGCTGACCCTGAGAAAAAAAAACTAACATTTTACAGCAAGCTGTACTTTGTATACTTCACTGAGAAAAAAAAGTTACAGTTAACACTGAACATTTTGTACTGCCCTACAGCTATGTAACAATATTGTAACTACACTGTAAATAACAAGTACACACCAAACAGTTATCTGCAAGGTCAATTGACTTTTGAAAAATGCTGATTTATACAAGAATTACATTTTACTTTAGATTGAGGGCCTAAAAACCTAGAAGTGACTGAAAACAGGGCATGTTTGAAAATATTGACATTAGTATTTATGAAATCAAAGCGTTTCTAAGCGCCTGTTAAAGAAAATTACAGCACAGGTACAAACCCTTCAGCCCTCCAATCCTGCGCCAATCCAGATAGAAAATAGGCGAGAGGTTAGGACTAAGGAACTGAATCCCTCTGCTCCCTGCCCATTCATGTACCTGTTTAGATACATCTAGAATGACTACCACCTCTGCTGTCAATGCATTCCAATCACCCTCTGCGTAAAGAACTTTCCACACATATCTCTCAAACTTTTCAACACTCACCTAGAACTCTGTGACCCCTAGTAATTGAGAACCCAATTCTGGGGTAAAAAAGCTTCTTGCTGGCAGTATTTGCTCCAAAATAAGGAATTTTCCTGAGCTTTTCACCAACTCATCTGTCTTAAACTTCTGAGTTTTGGGATCCAGTGGGTATATGATGAAGTAAGGATGATTACAATACTTTGGAGGAGCATCAATGATTCTGCAATTTCAGGAGAACTTCCTTATTTTGTAGGATATACACATCCAACACAGGCCTCTGCTCACGGACATTCTGCTGCACCACAGCAATCATCTTCGCCAAATAGTCAAATTCCT
This sequence comes from Chiloscyllium plagiosum, assembly GCF_004010195.1. Taxonomy (NCBI): domain Eukaryota; kingdom Metazoa; phylum Chordata; class Chondrichthyes; order Orectolobiformes; family Hemiscylliidae; genus Chiloscyllium; species Chiloscyllium plagiosum. The sequence goes on along the minus strand of NC_057713.1, from coordinate 53,243,627 downwards.
CTGTATAATTCACCAGCTTCCTGCTTCAATGTTTCGGTCAACCTGTAGGGGCTAGCTGGGGTTTCTTCTGCTTGGGCTCTTGTCCCAGCAACATTGTGATGGTTTTATTGATAATGGCTGTATAGATGGATTCTTGTCTCTTGCTGAGAGCAGCTAAACCACAACCTATTTTGGAGGAATTTCCAGAGTGACATCAGATTTCAAGCTCCTCAGCAGGAATGGAGTCAGGATCTGGTGAAGCATGTGCAGAATATTTTGTTTCTGCTCGCTGGCAACTATATCTGTAATGTTTTCTGTGATGCTGGTAATGTCAAACCAAGATTCAACACTTTTCAAGTCATCAAATACATCGGGCAGTAGAAAGTTGAGCAATGACCACAGTTTAGCCAGGCTATTCTGGAGAGGGGTTCCAGTCAACAGCAGCTTGTTGTCAGTGTTGAACCTTTTCAACTCCTGAATAAGGCAACAATTTAAGTTCTTGATTCTGTGGCCTTCATCCACAATAACATTTTCAGTGACAATTCTGAAAGTGTTCTCTGTCCCTCATGGCTATTTTGTAAGTAGTCATGACAACTGGTCATTTATGGATTTAACACAGGCTTTGTAAATTATCTTTCTGGACTCCATGATAAAGCCACACCAGTAATCTCTAGTGTGAATCTCAAACACTGATACCCAGAGTAGATAAAGGGCCCCAGGTAAAGAAAGGTCTCAGGACTCCTTGATCCACCATTTATGGCTATCATAGCAATGCACTGGACAGTCTTCCCCAGGCCCATCGCGTTCGCCAGAATCCCCTTAGTACAGTTTTCTCACAGCACCTGAAGCCACTCCATTCCCTCCACCTAGTTCCACCTCAATACTCCTTGTGAAAAGTTTGGGCTATGGATATGGAACTGCTCGACTTTCTTTACTGGGTCCAGGTGGTATTGAGAGTTATGGTACACAGTTTGGGCTAGTCAGTCTTTGATTGCAAAGATGGAATCTTAGCTTTTCTCAATATCCGCAGCTTCAAGTTTTTGGAAGATGTTGCATTCCTATTCTCAGTTTTAGCCTTTTCAACCCTTGACAAAATGTCCAGTTCTGAATTTCCTGTATTTCAGATTTCCTTGAAACTTTGTATTTCTCCTTACTGACGTAATCAGACAGATTGTACGTTTCTTCTTCTCTTCTCCTTTTCTTCAATGCGGCTTCAGTTTCATATATTGACTGGTTGACCCCTTTCACCATTTGAATTGGAGCCAACCATTTTCTTTTTTTAAAAAAAGTTTTGCTTTTCTTTTCTGCTCCTCCAGCTGCTGTTTGCTGCTCCATTGGTCAACAAAAACTTGTAGATGTCACTCTTCTCCAGTAAGTGCTATAACCGCTTGTAACACATTTCACAGGAGCTCTTGTCCCAATACATTTTGGCCTGCTGCATCAGCTTTCTCTCCTCCTCCCTCCTTTCTTCTCCAGTTGCCTTTTCTCTCCCAACATACTGGCTGTTATGATCTCAGTTACTTCAGGCTCAGCTATCTCACTATTTCTAGACTCTGGGACTGAACTAGGGTCCAACAGCTCCTGCTTCATGCAGAGGTTCATTTCAAGACAATTGTTTTGTTCACCCATTCAGCCCCATAAGAACAACCTGAAACTCCCCACCAGTCACCCTCTATCCTCACTCCTTGAATGGTAACTATATCCAAAATAACGATAACTAGTAAACTAAATTAACAATACAATGTCTTACTTTTTTTCCTCTTGGGTCCTCTGTTCTCAATATGTGAATGAAAAGGCTACTCTTGGATTGATGAGGATGAAATCAAGGATGTGTGATTTTATTGTCCAAACTCTGGGAAAACTTAAATTTGTATGGTCTCTTTCCCAAAGATGGCAGTCTTGACACTTAAATCTTGTTATACTTAGTTTCAATGTCATATTGCATCCACTTCTTCATCTAATCTCAAAAACCACTCTCATTCTGTAGCAACAAGAATTATTGCTGATCTCATTTCCTCAGCCATAGATAATAACAACATGTTACATGGAACAACTTGACAAATTTATCAGACATGAGAATTAAAAACATTCTGTATTTTCCAGCACACTCCTCAACCCATCAAGGTGAGAATGAAGACAGATGTCCTGATAAGGAACTTCTGAATGGATATTAAACTGCCCCATAGGACCAAGTGCTTCTATATTCTCATAACATCAAAGCCTGGTAAACTTAATCAACATCAATCACTTGCTAATGACAGTACGATTGTCCACCTAGGAAATTCTGTTACTGGTCATGGGTTCTGTGGATCCTTACATGGCTAAGGAGTCTGATCCAAAGCTGCATCTTTGGACCACGCATTTGGTATGTGTTGCCAGGAGGTGGAAATGGACTTTGACCTTGAGATTATTGGCATTCCATTCTCTGGTTCCTTTTCTGTACTACTTCTTGCCAACAGGCATTCTTGAAAAACTGTCGCCTTCATACAGGAGTTTGTGAATTCCCAAGCGTTGATGTTGATGTGGCATTTCTTGAGGGCTGTCTTCAAGGAATCTTTGAAATATTTCCTTTGTCCTTCTCTTGTTTGTCTGCCTTCCTTGAGCTGGGTGAAGTTGATTTGCTGTGGCAGTCAGAACTCAGGCATCCTAAACGTGTGGAGAGCCCAAAAGAGTTGGTTTTGGATGAATACTGCCTCAATGCTAGTGATATTAGCTGCTTCTAGAACACTGATGTTTGTATGCTTGTCCTTCTAACTGATGTGGATAATCTAAGATAGCATTGAAAGTACTTCAAGGGTCTTAAGGTTATGTCAACTGTATTCTAAATCCGCCAACTATACAGAAGAGCTGAGAGAATAACTGCCCAAAACAAGGATTTTGGCACCAGTATGGATGTCACAATTGTCAAAGACTTTCCTTTTTAAGACAGCACTTGCAGACTGGATGCAATGGTAAATCTTTGAATTAATGTCAGCCACAGATGAGAGATAGCTTCCCAGGTGAGAGAAATGTTCCAAGTTTGGGAGAATTTCTCAGCGAATCTTAATGGAGGAATGAACCATAACTTGACCTGGGATAGGTTGGTAAAGGATTTGAGTCTCAGGTTGAAACCAATTCTTCAGAATGGTTCTGTGAAAGCATTAAGCGAGGCTTGAAAATTCTCTTCCAACACAGAGATGACATTGTTATCTGCAAACTGAAGTTCCACAAGTGAGGTCGGTGTTGTTTTCTTGTTAAGATTTTAATAGGTTTGAAGTTCGAAAGTTTTCCATTGTCTTGTAGACAGACAATGTCCGCATCACAGAGGTTTGTTCTTAAGATGGAGAAAAGAGTGGAAGCGATGATATCACTGCTTGACTCAACCTCAAAGAGTTGTCATATTACCAATGATGAAGGCCGCCATCAACATGTTGTCTTGGAGGACATAGAGGATGTTGTAGAAACTCACTGGATAGCTGACCTTTAACAGTGCCTTCCATAGCGTTTTCCAACTGAGTCGGAAACCTTGGTAGGATAAATGAAGGCCAAAGAGTGGTTGGTGTTGTTGCTGGCCTTTCTGTTGAAGTAGCAGAGTGAAAATCATGTCTACAGTTTCATTTTTTGGTAAGAAGCCAGAAAAACTTTCTGAAAGGACTTCCTCAGTGGGAGAAGCTACTTACCTCTCTTTTGGGCAATGAACTTCCTGGCAATGGAGAGTAGGGAGATGTCTCAGTAGTTCTTACAGTCTACAGAGTTTCTTTTCTTGGAGATGGTGATGGAAGCATCCCTGAGATCAGCAAAAATTTCTTCTTCATCCCAGATTTTCAGGAACAGTTGATGGAGATGACAGATAAGCATTGCTTCTCCAAGTTTGAAAATCTTTGCTGGAATCCCAGTACTCCTGCAGCTTTTTTATTCTTCCTATATCTCATGATGGCTTCAACTTCTGTCACAGTTGGGAGTCAAAGATCACCTTTGATGGGGTACTGGGGGATTTCCTCCAACATGTCCTCATCATGAACTGTATTGCAGTTTATGAGTTCTTTGAAGCTCCATCAGAGGCTAATGTTTTCTGTCTCACAAAAGGATTCCATCAACTTACACCCAAGAGTAAAAAATTATTTTTCACCTAAACCTTGAAATTATTCAGATTCCATTGCACCAAGAATTATTACCCAATTTCCTAAGCTGTAGACAATAGCAGTTTACAAGGAACAATTTACCAGAAATTATCAGAATCAATAAATTCCATCTCTGGTGTCCAGGATGCATCTTTAGCATTACATGGAAAAACAAAGCCATCAATAAAGAAATCATTTAAGTTCAAACAATGTAGGCATGCTGGCGCAAATTAAGGAAAGAGATTTTTCTGGCTTGAGCATGTAGATATGTCGTCCCGTTTCCCTATCTACGTATCAGTCGAAGCAAAACACTCAGACATAGTATGGCTTTACCTCCATCTTTATTCTGGGCCCTAGAGGGAGAGAGAACAATCATCCATGTGCACAGAGACACGAGTTCGCGGTCTTCTCTCAAACAGCAGTTTCTTAAGGAATTATACAGTCATTTACAGGGAGGAGCAACATAATATAACATAACAGATAAGGCAACATACATATTGATTGGGTGACCATTACAAGCAGCGAGTGTCAATATAAAGATTAAGCTACCTGCTGTTACACAATGAGTAACTGGATTCGCATAATGAATACTTTTCACCATGTTAATTGACTTTACATACTGAATGCTTTTCCACCTTGTTAACACAGGACGCTTGCCTCCAGCACCTCATTGTTTACTGCAAGTTCTTATCTGATATGAGTCATGCTTAGCTGAACTTTTGTTTCTTAAAAATCAAAACTTAACTCTTTCCCTACTTGTTCATACTTTAGACACTTTCTCAGATAGGAGAAAAGATGGTTATATCTCCAAAAATGTGTTATACAGGGCAGTTGTCTCTGCCAGGAGACCACTAGGGTGCTCAAAGCTCCAATTCAAGGATGCTGTCAAAAGTGACATCAGAGTACTTAAACACTAATCATGTTAAGTGGGCAAGTTTAGCTGACCATCGGTGCAAATTGTAACATGAATGTTGAACAGAAAGTTGTCACCACATGGTTTTAGAAGTTCCAAAGCAAATACCAGCCCTGAAAGCTAATTGTCAGCAGAAATTACCCTGCACTATATTAAGAGATATTATGATGGCTGCATTTGTAGCAAACTTTGCCTTTCTAGAATTGATTTGCTCAGTCATTAAAACTTCAGTAGATAATCTCATTGGATCTAATCGAAGTTCCGGGGCTGCATTCCCATCATGACTCTCAGTTTAGCAGCTGGTCAATCACTTAAGTTCAATGTGATTTTGGCCACAGGACATCTAATCCCCAGACATTATGCACCTTTCAACCAGTGTCAATAGATTCTAGATGATCTTGGAGCAGTACAGTGATTTTACACAGTGCATTTGATGTCACAACAATGAAAACATTCGTACATTGATAATTAGCTAAAGCAGTCATCTAGGTCCAATTACACCCTGGAGAACTTAATCAAGACATCAGCCTTACTGTACTTCAAAAGAATAGATGGACTTCAAAATTAGATAAGCACATAGCTTTTCAAACAAGACCCACTAGAACTAGACATAACTTCACCAAAATATTTTAGCATTATTAAAGAGAAAATTTTTACACTTCAACAAAACTTTGTAACCATAGGGTGGATCTTATAATACAAAACAAATTGATATAAAATTGATACAAAATTGGCTGAGTGATATAAAACAGTAATGGTCAATGGATATTTTTAAGGCTGAGGGAAGGTTTGTAGTGGAGTTCTCCAGTGATTGGTATTGGAACCCTTACTTTTCCCGATATGTGTTAATGATCTGGATCTTGGTGTGCAGGTGACAATTTTCAAGTTTGCAGATGACACTAAACTTGGAAGATCTGTAAAGTGAGGATATCATGGAACTCAAAAGATATGGTCAAGTTGGTGGAGTGGGTGGACAGATGGCACTATATCACGATACCACTATTTCGATTTATTACTGTGCGAAATGTAATCATTTTTAAAAACAAACAAGCTTGAAAAATCTCAAATTAATCTCTGACTAGTTTCTTTGCTTCCTAATTGATGTGACTCTCCCTCAAAAATTAACACTGACCACCTTTGGGGAAAAATCTGAAAGCCTGAGGAAACTGGAAATTAATTAGATGCTCCAGATTATTCAATTGCTATCACTGTAATTTCACTTGGATTATACTTAGTTACCATATTGCCATTTGTCCCAGAGTGTTGGCAATTTGTATGATTGTTACACTTATCCTCTTACCAAAGTAGTTGAATCAATTTTTTCAAACAAGCTCAATTTTAAATACTCCCGAGCAATGGAATATTGTTCAGTCTTTCTTCATAAAGTAAGCCCTTCATCACAGGAATGAGTCAAGCTGGCAGACATGAAACACACACACACACCTCTAGTGGAACAGACACCATTACACTTTAAATACTTTATATTATTATGGCTTAGAATTCTGGATATTCCAATTGACACAAAGCATAAATTGGGCATAACCACTTTACAAAAAAAACAGTAACATTGAATGTCTTATCAGTTACAGCTGTTAAGTTTAACTTGAGGAGCAAAGGAGACTTAAGATACATCAGAATGGGGAAAAACTTTCAGTTGTCACATCTTTACTGGTCAGAAGTTAAAAAGTAGTGCAAGTTGTTAGTACTGTAGAATGGTTAGGGGAATATTATTTTCTCTCTGGTACTACCCAGTAGATTCCAGTGGAAAAAGTATAATGGACTTTCTTACCAAGAGGTCCACTGCAGAAGGCCATAATAGTCACTGAAAAACTGAAACAGCTTTTGGCAGAGCATCTTAATTCTTAAGATTAAGTAAACTGGAAGAATGTATTTAATTTTTTGTTGCATTTCTATTTTCTTTGCATCTGTTTAAGGCAGCAGGCATTCACCATGATCTCGGCACAAAGGCCAATATTCGGCATTAGAGTCAGAGGTCTACAGCACAAAGAGGTCCTTTGGCTCATCATGTCCCACCAGTCAGAAATAACCACCTAACTATTTCAATCTCATTCTCCAGCACATGGGCCATAGCCTTGGGCCTCGCAAATGCACATCTAAATACTTAGAAGTTGCAAGAGTTTCTGAGCGTTCAATCTATTAGCTTAAACTTATGTCTCTGGTTACTGATCTCTCCATCAAGGACAGACATTACCTACTGTCTCCCCTATCATTGCCCTTCATAATTTTACATTATACACATGCTTCACTACTGTTTAAACTCATTCACCGGCTGTAAAGCTTTTTGACCAGCATCCAGAGGAACTACAATTTCTACCAGTTGAAAATGGAGACGTTCCCTCATCACAGATGATCTTGATCTTAAATTGAAAGAGAATTCACGTCAATATTGACTCTCAAGAGTCTCAAAATCATCAGCAAATCATTTCCGCTCACTATTTACAGGCTGAAATCAGCTTGTCCAATATTTAAAATTTTCAGCTTCCAATGATATCACCGATTCTAAAACTTGCTTCTTCCATCTTTTTAATTGCAAGGGATCTAAGTGCCCTTGCAATTGCAAAAGGTTAGTATGTAGGTACAGCAAATAATTAGGAAAGCTAATAGAACGTACAAAAAATTAATGATCATCCAACTCTTGTGTACAACCTTCTCTTCTCTCCATCGTTGATAGCTGAACTTCAGTGTATGGGCATCAGACTCTAATTCTTACTTTAAACCTCTATGCTTTGTTAGCTTTCTTTTAATGCCTAAGTTCACATCATTTGACTAAATATTTACCATTTAAATCATCTTGGTTTGACATCAATTTTTGTCTGAATGTGTTTCTGTAGGGCCACAACACTGTTCACAGTGGTACATAACTGCTCCATAACTTCAAAAGACTGAAGCTGAGATTGTTTTTCTGGCACAAAGGTCAGAAAATAAGTTGAGAGTTTCAGAGGACATAACTATCTTATTGTGGCTTCCTGAAGGAGTGGGTAAGGATCTGACAAATAGTGTATTATGAGGAAAATGTGAAATTGCCCAGTTTGGCAGGATGACTTAAAAGCATATTATTTAAATGTGAGAAACTGCACAGCTCTGACATAGAGGATCTAAGTGCCCTTGCAATTGCAAAAGGTTAGTATGTAGGTACAGCAAATAATTAGGAAAGCTAATAGAATGTTATCATTTATTGCAAGGGAAATGCAGAATAGAAGCAGGGAGGCTATGCTTCAATTATGCAAGGCACTTGAGAGACCACATCTAGGAGACAGCGTGCAGTACTGAGTTCCTTAATAAGAGCAGGACATAAGTACCTTGAATGCAGTTGAGGTGTTTTAATGGATTAACAGCTGAAATGGATAGGAAATCTGAGGAAAAGTTGGACAGGCTAGGTTTGCATCAGTTGGTGTTTAGACTTGCTTGAAACCGTTTAAATATTCCTATTTTTATACCTGGTTAACCACTTACCTTACATGCCTAATCACTCTGTCATTTCATGTACTAGGCCACAAAGATAACTTGAGACATCAGTTGTGCAATCTCTCAATTTAAGTAATATATTAGAGAGATCAGAAAAGTGAAGTGGATAAATTCACATTTTTATCCTTTGCATTCTGTCAAATTTTCATCTATTTATTGAACATATTGGTAACTCCATGCAGACTCCTGGTGCCCACTTCCCTACCTGTCTTAGGTACAGATAATTTGGCACCTACTTATTAGGTTTCTTCATCTAAGTCATTTATATACATTGTAAATGGAAGAGGCCCCAGCATGGATCCCTGTAGCATTCCATTTGTCACATCTTACCAACTTAAAGATAACATATCTCTTCACATTGTCTACTTCCTATTAACTAACCAATTATCTAGCCGTGCTAATACTTTACCCCTACTCCATTAACTCTTATTTTGTGTAGTAACATTTGTTGGCATGCAGTCAAATGCCTTCCAGATCCAAACAGTTAAATTACTGTTTGGCAGAAGAATATTTAGATGATAAATTAAAAGGAACACAAAGGTTTAAAATTTACTGTTTTTAAAGAAGGAATTCTGAAACCAGAAGTAAATACCATGATACACAGCAGAGTAAATAATTTTATGGTAAACCTTTGGTGTTCATTTAGCTTCTAACTCAAGATACATTGCCAAACTAAAATTGCTAGGTTATTCCTTTAATCCAAACTGCAAAAGCACCCTTTTTCTATTAAATACATTTTAATATTTCCAGTCAAGACGACATTTTGACCTTGATTCAGCTTAGGGATTCTGGCAGCAATGAAAAATCTTTTAGTTGTACAATTAGAGGTGGTTCACCAGGACATTGCCTGGGATGGAGAAATCGAGCTATAAAGGAGAGACAAGACAGACTTAGGTTGTTTTCTTGAGAAAAGATGGAAGGGGTTAAGACTGAAATAAAGAACATTATGAGGGGTACAGACAGGATGAAGAGAGATCAGCTATTTTCCTTGGTTGAGGGGTCAATCATGAGAGAGCATGGTTTTAGGGTAAGGGGCAGGAGATTGAGGGGATTTAGGAAAAGAACTTTTTTCCACTCAGTGGGAAGGTAGCAGAAACTGGAAACCTTACAACTTTAAAAAATATTTAGATGAGTACTTCAAATACCATAGCATTCAAGGATAAGGGACAAGCGCAGGAAAGTTGTGATGAGCACACTTTTAGTGGTAGTTATGTTGGTGCAGACGTGATGGGCCAAAGTACCTTTCCTGTGGTTTTTGAATATATACAGCCATAGTCTTGGACTCTGTTTCAAAATATATTAACCAAAAGTTTAGATGCACTAGAACATAAAGTAGGCTTAAGCTTTTCAAGAATACAACTGCAAATCCTAAATAATTTTAATAAAATGTTGATTAAACAAAGGTACACTGAAATATAATGACCAAGATCTTTCAGGAATAGAAATGCCCCTTTTTACAGCACCAGCTATCGTATTCAGGTAAGTTTTAAATGTCACGCCTTTTAATAAATGATTGCCAGTTTGGAAGTGGGCAAGTGATTAAACTGGTTGGCAGGTGACCTGAGTGAGCTGCAGTTAAATCAGTGGGCAGGTGGGGCGAACACATCAAACGTTTGAACTTCTGAGGCACTTCCCATACGTCAAGACATATGTCAGGAAATGTACGTCAGTAACCTGCAGATGTTCCAAGTCTGAATCTGGAAACTGGATAATTTGGTACCAAGCCACATTGAACTGGTTTACACTGTAGATGATGCTATAATGATTAAGAAAGTAAATCAGCACAAGGACATTGATAGAATCCTTATGGTGTGGAAGCAGGCCATTCAGCCCACACTGCCCTTCTGAAGAGCATCCCCCTACCCTACCCCGTAACCCTGAATTTCCCATGGCTAATCCACCTGGCCTGCACATTCCTAGACACTAAGGCAATTTAGCATGGCCACTCCACCTAACCTGGACATCTTTGTACTGTGGGAGGAAATTGGAGCACCTGCAGGAAACCCAGGCAGACTTGGAGAGAATGTGCAAACTCCACAGACACAGTCACCAAAGGCTGGAATTGAATCTGCATCCCATGCGCTTTGGGGCAGCAGTGCTAACTGCTGAGCCACCATGTTACCCGACATTGTGTGTCATCCTAATAATTCATACGTTTCCTGATGTTTTGGATTAGATGCAATACTCAAAATATGAAGATAGCGATTAAATGTGTCCACAATCAGCCCTAAATTGCCCAGGAAAATTGTGGAGGCAATCAGAGAGAGCGAGCGCGTGAGAGAGCGAGCGCGCGCGAGAGCAGGAGAGAGTGGGAGAGAGAGAGAGAGTGGGAGAGAGAGAGAGTGGGAGAGAGAGAGAGAGAGTGAGTGAGAGAGTGAGAGAGACTAACACTGAGGTTTTGCTCTTCCAGTGATCCTGTTTCTTTTGCTCTGTCTGCACATTAACACAGAATCTGACTGAAAGTGCAGCCAGAATAGGGAGGGAAGGAGAGAGAAGTGATTGTGACAGGACTCAAATTGAAGGAGAGTTTATGTAGGTCAGAGCAGGCCCAGGGAGTTGTTAATCAGCTTGATTGAGAGGGGTGCGCACCCACTGTTCCATCTAGAGTTTCAGCAAGGAAAAAAGAAAAAGACAGAGGGCTGACAGGTCAGAACACAATTCAAATCAGCCACAATCTAAATTGTCGAAGGGCTAAGGGCCTACTTGCTGATAAGACTGTATATTGGAGGTTCATGAAGAATTTTGTTTTCCCACTTTTCCTTCAATAAATTCTTTCCTGTTCAAGATAATCAGTTCAACAAATCAATGTAGGAACTTTAAATGGATTGCAATTGAGATTGGACTTCAGCATAGCAAGAGGTGGCAGCTTGTTCCATTGTTGGCCTCAAAATGTTGAAATATGAACCTGCAGAGTGCAGACTGCCACAACATTTGTTCACACAAATCTGCTTTTTCTGGAAACAGACGAATAGATACTGCCTTGTAACATAATCTTAAGATGCCAACAAAATTTGATATGTTTGAACAAGTATATGCACAGGCATGCAAACTATCATAAAACCATGAACTGCAGATGGTGGAGATCTGAAACAAACAAAAACAGAAATTTCTGGAGAAACTCAAGTCTGGCAGCATGTTAAGTGCAGTTACCCTTCTTCAGAACTGCACATTATCATATCTCATAATTAAGTGAAATTTCCCTGTTAGCTGTGAACTCCACCAATAGTTGCCATTACATTTTCCAAACACTTTACAAAGCAACATATAGAAACTCTAAATTGGAAAATGTTAATAGTATCATTCCTACAAACCAGACAGAACATCTTAGAACTATACATGTTGCATACCTGTTCTATCAGAATAATTCTTTATTCGATTAAAGTATTTATTTAAAGTAAACGGAGGTACAATCTTGACAATACACTTTGGGATAATATACTGGTATTAATTCAGCTGGTCAGAGATCCAGCCCTATTCCAGCTCAACTTAAATGGAATAACATTTTTAAGAAACACACTAATAAACACATTCCAAACATAGAAATCCAAGTAGTCATATTGTACCTGAAAAGTCAGGTCTGTTCCTTTCTCCACAGATTTGAAGTGCGTCTCCTGCAGGATGAAGATTTTCTTGGGACTGCTTTCACAAGCCTCAAAATATTTTAACAGGGTAACTTGTACATTATAGAATCAGTAGTAATTTTACTAAACCAATGCAAGGGGCAAGAAAACCTTAACAGGGAAAAAAAAGTCAGGAGATAGCTCAAGAAAGCTCAAGAAAAGTCAAGCTATACCACAGAGGGGGTAATGTAGGACATATAAACCCAGAATTCCATGGACATTGAAAAAAAAAGAGTAAACAGCAGAAATAGTGTGCTCATAAACTGGCTGGATAAAGAGAGCCAGAAGTCGAAAAAGAAATAAGAAGAATTAATATGAGTAGATACTAGCCAAAAAGGGAATTTCAAAACTCTTCCAATGGCATAGAAACAGGGAAAGGGTGGTAAAGCAAGGACGGGAAGATGAGCAGGATCCAAAAAGTGGGACTATCCATGGAGGAAGGCGGCATGGTTGATGTACTCAACCTTTAACTTTTTACGCTGAAGATAATGCCATTTGAAATAGAGGTGGTGCTGTCAATAAAGGCCAAAGCAGCAAATTGAGCCCAGTCCCATTCCAAGGAATGGATTCTGGTGTTTAGCACCTTGTGTAGCCCCACCTCCAAAGTTTCATCTATTCCTCATTAACTTCCACAGCAACCTGACCATTTATGCTCACTTTGTAAAGGTCTGTGAGGAAGGGTGCTTCTCTCAGTTGGAGTTATTTCTTTCACAAAAGGGAGAGGACTGTCATACTGGAGGTCAGTCATTTCAGTTCCAGGATATCACTGCAAGATCCCTCTGTGTATTGTCCTAGGCTCAACAATCTTGAGCCCGGCAAGGGTTATAGGAAAAACACAAGAAAGTGGATGAAGCCATGATCCTACTGAATGACAAAGTGGCCTACAAATGTTCCTATTTATTTAACCTCCTTTTTTAATCAACCAGCTTAGATATGTTATTACACACCTCTGGAGGAGGGGAAACTTGAACCCAAGTCTCTCGATCCACAGGCAGAGACCCTACCACTACACAAGAGTCCTCTACTGCTGTTCCTTTATCTTATGGTCTTATTATCTTCAGCTGTTTCATCAAATACTTTCCTTTTGTAAGATCAAAAAGGTGTTCTCGCTTGCGGAAGAGTCTAGGACCAAAAGGCACCATACCAAAATAAGGGGTCGTACATTTAATACTGAAATGAGGATTCCCTTACAGCCCTTTGTAGTAAAGAATCCCACAGATATGTTACATACAGAAGAAATTCCTCCTCACCTCAGTCTGAAATGTGTGAACCCTTATCCTGATGTCATGCCCTGTAGTCCTAGACTCTTCCACAAGAAAATATCTTTCTGCATCTATCTTGTCAAGTGTCTTAAGAATTTTGCGTATTTCAAGAAGATCACCTCTCACTCTTTCATACTGAGTATAGTACATATATTCAGAGTACAGCCCTAACCTATTCAATTTCTCATATGACAGTTCCTCCAAACCAGGTATCAACCTAGTGAATTTTGTCTGGACTGCTTCCAATGCCAGTATATCTTTCCTTAAATAAAAGGGCCCAAAACTGATCACAGTAATCCAGCTGTGGTCTGACTAGTGCCTTGTATAGTTTTAGCACAACCGTCCTTTTATACTCCATTCCCCTTCAATTAAAGGCTAACATTCCACTTGCTTTCCCTATTACTTGCTGAATTTAGATGCTAACTCAGATTCATAGATGAGGACCCCCAAATACAGCTGCTCTGTAGCTTTCTGCAATCTTTCTCCATGTAAATAATATTTCAGTTTCTCTACTGGTCCTGCTAAACTTCTCATTTCCCTATATTATATTCTACTTGCCATTGGATATTATACATTCACTTTTCTCATCTAAATCATTAATATAAAACTGTAAAATAATTTTTACCCCAGCACCGATCCCTGTAGCACTCCACTAATCACAAGTTGCCATCCTGAAAATGCATCTGTCCCACCTTTATCCCAAGCTCTATTAGTTAGCCAACCCTTAGCCTGAAATGAGGTACCCTATCAACCACCTTCTGAAAATCCAGAAATACTACATCCATTGCTTTCCTTTTATCTATCTTGCTTGGCAGGTATGATTTTGCCTTCATGAAGCCATGTTGATATTAAAATTTCCAACTGCGCTATCATATTCTTTATAATAGCTTAATATGTCAATGGGAAAATATTAGTCTAACTGGTCTAAAGTGATCCATTTTTTTGTACCTTTCAATTTTTAAATAAAGGTTTTACATTTTCAATTTTTCTATCCATGGAACTTTTCCAGAATCTAAGGATTCCTGGAAGATGACTACCATTGCACCCACAATTGTTGTAGCTGCTCCTGTTAATATCCTAGGATGTACTTTATTAGGTCCAGGTGTTGTCCCACTTCCGTCTCAGTTGAAGCAAAATGCTCAGAGACACAGTATAGTTTTACCTCCGTCATCTTTATTCCGGAATCTGGAAGGGGGTGGAGAGGGAGAGGGATCGTCCATCTGCATAGGGACATGAGTCTTATACACTTTCTCACAGGAGACCTATTGATCTTCAGAACCATAAATTTCCCTACCACCTCTAGCGATAGTTAGTGCTTTCATTTCCTTTCCTCCTTTTGTCCCATACTTAGGAATTCTGGATTGCTATTCGCATCTTCCACTGTGAAGACTGGTGCAAAGTATTTATTTCATTTCCTGGTTTCTCATTTTTCCAGGCTCATTCTCTAACACCCTAGGTTCACTTTGGATTTTTAAAAATATATATAGCCTTTGTTTTAACTGGCACTCTTGATAAACTGGCAAAAATATACCTCAAATACTGAAGTTTACTGTATTATTGTCTAATTATTAGTTTTTAAAATTCATTTATCTTAACATAAACATACTTGTCCAATTGAATGCCCAAGCAAAATATTAACAGTTGATTAAATTTCGAATCAATTTCTCCTCAAATACCGCAATGTCCAAGTAATCACTTGAAGATGCAAGTTAGAAGGCTCTGTGCCGGTACGTTTTAGTTAAGGCGAAGTTACATTTAAATTATTTATGCTGTAAATAAAGTATAACAGTGATATGTATATCCCTGATTATATTTCTAATAGTGTTTTAACTTTAATTAATATGGACCTCAGTTGTGGGTAAGATTAGATCAGATTAGATTCCCTGGAAACAGGCCCTTTGGCCCAAGTAGTCCACATTGACCCTCCAAAGAGTAACCCACCCAGACCAATTTCCCTCTGACTAATGCACCTAACACAATGGGCAATTTACCATGGCCAATTCACCTGACCTGAACAACTCTGGACTGTGGGAAGAAACCAGAGCACCTGGAGGAAATCCACGCAGACATGTGCAAACTCCACACAGTGGCCAGAGGCTGGAATTGAACCTGGAACCCTGGTGCTGTGAGGCAGTAGTGCTAACCACTGAGCAACTGTGCTGCCAAATGTGGTCTGACAAGAGCATTATAGAGCTTCAAAAGTACATCTCTGCTTTTATATTCAAGTCACTCAAAATAAATGCCACCTTTGCATTTGCCTTCCTAACTACTGACTCAACCTGCAAGTCTACCTTGAGATAATCCTGGAATCCTACCCTAGAATCCATTGTGAAGGATGAGATACCTGATTACTTGGAAGTTTATGGTAAAATAGGGGAAATCAGCATGGTTTCATCAAGGGGAGGTCATGCTTGACAAATCTGCTAGACCTCTGAGGAAGTAACGAGCAGGAAGAGCCAATGGATATTATCTATCTGGACTTCAAGAAGGCCTTTGAAAAGGTGCCACACAGAAGGCTACTGAGTAAGATAAGGGCTCATGGTGTCAGAGGCAAGGTGTTAGCATGGATAGAAGCTTGGCTGGCTGGCAGTAAGCAGAGAGTGGGATAAAAGGGTCCTTCTCAAGATGGCAATCAATGACAAGGTTTGGTGTTGGGACCACAATTTGTCACTTTATACATTAATGATATAGATGAAGGAATTGAGAGCATTCTGGCTAGGTTTGCAGATGATACAAAGATAGTTAGCATTGCAGGTAGCATGGAGGCAGCGGGGAGGCCGCAGTAGGATTTGAACAGGTTAGGATTATGGACAAAGTAGTGGCAAGATGAAATACAACGTGGAAAAGTGAGAGATCATGCACTTTGATGTTCTAAAGGAGAAAATTCAGAAGTCTGAAGTGCAAAAAGACTTGGGAGTTCTAGTCCAGGATTCTTTCAAGGTAAACTTACAGGTTGAATCAGTCTTTAGGAAAGCAAATGCAATGATGGGATTTATTTTGAGAGGACTCGAATATAAAATCAGGGATGTATTTCTGGAGCTTTATAATGCTCTGGTCAGGCCACATTTGAAGTAATGTGCCGTTTTGGGCCTCATACCTCCGGAAGGATGTACTGGGAGAAGGAGCGTCCTCAGAAGAAGTTCACAAGAAGAGTTCCAGGAATGAAAAGGTTAACATATGGAGGAGGATGAGGGGGGATCTAATTGAAACATACAGAATACTAAATGGCCAGGACAGAGTGGTTGTTGGGAAGATGTTTCCTTTTATAGGAGAGACTAGGACCCAAGGGTTTAGCCTTAGAGTAAAGAGAAGACCTTTTAGAACGGAGATAAGGAGAAAGTTCTTCAGCCAGAGGGTGGCGAATCTATGGATTTCACTGCCACAGAAGACTGTGGAGCCCAGGTCATTGAGTATATTTAAGACTGGGATAGGGTTACAGGGAAAAAGCGGGAAAATGGGGATGAGAATCTTATCAGCCATGATTGAATGGCAGAGCAGACTCGATGGGTTGAATGGCCGAATTTCTGCCTCTGTGTCTTATAGTCCAGAATATTTGATCAATTGGCATATTCCTGGTTGCATAGGTGCCTGATAATAGAATGTTTACTGTACTTTGGAGAAGCTTTGCTGTCTGTCTTAATATTACTTCCAAGGTTATCCTCAATTTTCCCAATCCTTTCGTTTACTAGTAATCTTTGCCACATTGAAAGGAAAAAAAAAATCTGTTGCTATCCTTAACTTGCCTGGTTTACTTACCCCCTTCCTAGAATCCTTCTTTCTTACCTTATTTCCTTTTTGCTGTGAGCCATGACTATTTTCTTAAACATCTACCTCAGGTCTTTAACAGCCTTTGCTGCTAACCTGCTCCCCAGTCCACTCCAGCCAGCTGCACTCTCTTTCCTTTGTAATTACTGCTTTATACACATGCAGTTGTACCTGACCCAAGTTCCTCCCTCTCAATCTGAATTCCTAATTCTACACATTATCACCACAGTTTCTGAGGAGATAGAATGGAGTAAAAATCAGATTGAAGCAATTGGCCCTTCAAGCCTGTTCCCAGGTTATGGTCGTAGTTGATCATCCAGCACAAGAGTCTGGATTCATTAACAAATATATGATGAGATGTAGAAATATTAATGAGTATTGCTGGAAATAAAAATAATTGTCATTTTTTGTCTTGCAAGATGATCATACGCATTCACATGCATTTGTATGGTTAATTCATCTATTTTGTTACGAATATGCTTATTTAAAATCCATCAATTGTGCCCTTTTACAACATTTCTCCCCTCCCAACTGTCCATTTCTGTGCTGTACATCTCTCAGACTTCCCCCAATAATTTCTTTTGCTTCATGAACTTAAACTTCTCTTTTAATTTTATTAACATTTTGTAAATCTGCATTAATTCTTGCTTGAACATTTGCTGGACAATTTGTACAGCGCAAATTATACTGATAATTAATTTAGGATCATCACTTACGACACATTTGCATGAATTGGAAGCTACAAGTATTAGAACACAAGATCTTAGTCTTTTCAGAACACATATGCACACTGCAACTGTTTCATAATCAACAAAATAGGTAACTATCATAGCTTAGCTTATTTCTCAGCACAATGCCCTGACCAGTCAACCAGCCTGGTTTAAAATTTAAAATCCTAGCAATTAATTGTCAACCAGCATTAATAAGTACATTCTTCGCGACAACATCTCTGCCAGTCAGAATTAGCCTGCCAAATAATGATCACCAGGATCAGATTTTTAAAAAAAATCTAGTAGAAAGCTTTTATTCAAATAACTTAGTGAATGTGTCTATGTAATTTCTAGCTGCTTTGTGTTCTGCTGAAGCTTTATTTCCACATGTTTAATTATCTCTTTCCATGACACCTCAAACTTGGTAACCAATTTGAAATATAGTTACATGATGTGAACTATTCAGTTCATCTTAAAGATTCCTGACAGGTTAATCAACATTGGTCTAGTCAAAGTTATTTGTTCTCTCTCCTCTGAATCCACTCCATTATCACTCCGTCCAATATATCACCTTCAGGTTTATGCATAACTTTCGGCTTATTCACTTCTTTCTAAATGTCACTTGAAGCCTAAAATTTCAAGATCTGGTGGTTCTATTTCTTTAACTTGTGAATGGAGAGAAGGTTTCCATCTCATATCTAACCTGATCTCTCTATCCAACTACAGCAATAATTCCACTCTCTTGGCTAATGACAATGAATGATGTGTCCATTTTGCAGTGCTACCCATGGTGTTGTCCTCTTTGACATGATTGTGATGACAGTTCAAACTTTTGGGTGGAGCCAAGTGTAGGAATGAGGCTGGTATGCCACTGCAAACAAAGTGGCAATGCTGATAACTGATCTGGCACACCACTGAGAACTAGTGCCAGTAAGTCAGGAATAATTTAACTAAGCATGGAATGAAAAATTTATACAAACTTTTGGTTTTTAGCCAGCCTATTTAATAGTACATTCAACACATTGCATGAGGTAATATACTTTCAGTATTTGTAAAAAATACCTATTTGAGCCAGCAGGGATTAAGCAATCTTTTAAAGCCACACAAGTGAGAAATATTTCACACTTTGGCAAAGCTGTTGCTTAGCTCTAAGCATGATTACTTTAGACAGTCATGTGATGAAAAGCAGATGTCAGAATTTAAAAAGTAAGATGGACAAAATTTTTCTGAAGAGTCCAGTTTTCTTGAATACAATATAGGAATACAACACTTTAAATAATATATTCTTAGAACTACTTACACTGAAGTAGGCAGTATCATCTAAATGTATGCAATATCAGGTTATACAAACCAAGACTTGTGCCCTTCATAACAAAAATAAAGTTTAATTAACTTTCAACACTAGTTGTCATGACAAACAACCAAAGAGAAAGTGATTAGGAAGAGCAAAATCCTATGACCATAAAACTTCTGAATTACCGACTCCTACATGAACCACTAATCTTGACATTGATCTCCATCAATGAACAACTTCTTGACCTCTGTCTCCTTTCTGCAGTGCTGATGACTACTTCCAGATGAATGAATTGCTGGTCAGGACTGTTTTGGTCACAATGCTCTGCTTCACTATCATATTGGAGGTCCAAGAGAGTTGTAATTTGGAACTGATTAAGGTTGGAGCTGTCAAATGCCTTGTCAATCTCCTGCAGCTCTGCTCTCCAAGTCAGATTTGCAAGTGTCTAAGGAGGCTTTAGACCATTCCTTATTCCTCTACTAGTGCTGTTGCTACTATGGACCATGAAAGCAAGCATACAGGTACATCAAATAGTTAGGAAAAGTCGTTGCAAGGCAGTCAGTGCAACCGTACAGGGTCTTAGTGAGACATCACTTACAATAGAGCATGCAGTTTTAATCACCTTATTTAAGAAAATATACAGTTGTCATAGGAGGGAGTATAGTGAAATTTCAACAAACCGGTAGCTGAGATACAGGGTTTCTCATGAGAAGAGATTGAATTTAGAAGAATGAGATTCAAGCTCACTAATGTGATAACATTCTGACAGACAGAGTTTTGGTGGGAAGGAGAAGAGCAAGAGTTCCTACAACAAGGACTTGCAGTTTTTGGATACAGATTAAGGTTTTAGGGCCTAAAGAGGAAAAACAGTTTCAAAAGGTGGTGAACCTGGACAATCCTCTACCATGTAAAACTCTGAAAGTGAAGTTGCTGAACAATTTAAGACAAACAGATTTCTAGAAACTAAAGGCATTAAAGGGTATTGGGGGGGGGGGGGGGGGGGGGAGGAGAAAGAGAGGAGAATTAAAACAGAGGATCAGTCATGATCATTTTAGACAGTGTGCTTTTGCTGTAGTTTCTGTGCATAATCCTCAGTGCAGATCCATTTGAAAATGCCTTGACCGTTAAGACCGGGGATAAAGAAACCGAAACCCAAGTTGCTTCACTCGGCTGGACAATACGCAAACACCCAAATAAAATTTTACACTCATTCCCAACTACTTCATAAGTTATATAGCAGGTGCATGGAGAAAGTGAGGACTACAGATGCTGGAGATCAAGGTCAAGAGTATGGTGCTGGAAAAGCACAGTAGGTCAGACAGCATCCGAGCAGAAGAATCAATGTTTTGGGTAAGAGTCCTTCATCAGGAATGAGGCTTGTGAGCCAAGGGGGCTGAGATATAAATGGGAGGGGGTGGGTCTGGGAGGAAGAAAGCTGAAAATATGTGATAGGTAGATGGATGTGGGCTGGATAGTAATTTAACTGCTTAAAAACAAAACATTACTCAAAATGGAGTATGGGTGCATAAGGAAGAGAAAAATTACTGTGAATTCTATCATGTTAAAACTTACATATTTCAAAATATTGGCAAAGTTATTTAAAAAGATCACAAAATACATTTTACTATTTGCCAGTAGATTCCATGTGTCATTTCCGAACAGCAAGTTGAAAACTATTTTAACCAGTGCATTCTAATTGTGGCTTTTAAACCCATAGTTAATCAGACACCCATGAATGACTAATGTTGCACATAACTAACATATTTAGGGAGGGGTTTCTGCTGTGACAAACCTTACTTAACCAAAACAAATAACTTACACAAGTTTTAAATAGATGGGTATACCAAAGCCAGAAAAACATCACACAATAATCCACAAGAACAGAATGAGGTTTTCAAAAACAGTTATCCTTTCCCAATTATGGAAGTCCATGTTAGGAAGGTACACTTACAATTTCAGAGAGATTTTCAGTGGAAAATCACGAGTTTTGCATCAATATCAGGCACAATGACATGAAAGCACCCATCTTGAATAGTTTACACAACGCATTGAAATGCAGTAGAGGGATTGCTGCATTACTGAAAATGCTGTCTTTCAAATGAAACCTATAATCAAACTGCTTCCATCATCCAATATTAAAAGTCACAACACCAGATTACAGTCCAACAGGTTTTTTTGGAAGCACTAGCTTTCTAAGTACTGCTCCTTCATCAGGTAGTTCAGCCAATATGTGAATGTAAAAGATTGAAGTAGACAAGCTGAAGAGCAGGGAACTCTGGCATCATGACATTCAAACCCTTTACTGACAACAAATATTAATTGGTTATTTATCGGAATATACCATTCCAGAGGATTTGCCCTGCACAAATGGATAGGTATGGTGTTGGGGTGAGGAGGAGGGGGGAGACAGGGGGGAGACATGGGAGGGTAGGACAGAGCCCTTCCTGGGTACAGGGGCTGCACCACCTCGCAAACAAAACCAGGCCCAGGAGCCTCTCACCTGCTCTCCGGCCGGGACTTGAACGTCTCCTCACATCCGCATCACTTTAACGACTCTTCCTGCAGCCGAGAGGAGAGGCCAAAGCGGCTCCACCAACTGATCCGACCAGCTCGGGGCTAGGCCCGACTCACAGGGCCGCCGCCGTCATCATCATCATCACCTCATTCCCGGCCCGCCAGCTTCACACGAGGCAAAGAACAAAAACCCAACTTAAACCCCTTAAACTCAAATGCTGTGTTCCGTATCTAAACCATTCTCCTGCCAGCGCACACTCTCCTTAAGCCGCAAACCTCCGAATACAAGATGGCGACTCCTCAGGGAGCGGACATCGCCTCCGGTTCTGCCCCGCCCCTGCACCTTCAACCCCGCCCACATAGTCCCGCCCTTACAGCCCCGCCCCCGCACATTCAACTCCGTCCCCGCACGTGCAGCTCCACCCTCACGGCCCCACACCTGCACCTTCAAGCTCCGCCGTAACAGCCCCGTCCCGGCAGCTTCACAACTCCGCCCATTGCACGTTTAACTCCGCCCTAACAGTCCCGCCCCTGCACCTTCAGTTCCGCCCTCACGGCCCGGACCGTACACCTTCAGCTTCGCCTTCACGGCCCCGCCCCTGCATCGTCAGCTCCGCCCTCACAGCCACCCGCTAATTCCTCTCCCCATCTGAGCCAATCACCTGCACCGTCAGCTTCGCCCCTCCACCATTAGCCCCGCCCAGCATCTTCAGCTCCACCCTCTACCCGCGCCAGACCCCGCTTGGCCCCGCCCCTAGACATTTTATCCCGTCCGCCCAATTATCCATAGCAGGTGGCACCACCCCCCTCCATCCCGCGCCCAACACCCATTCGCGGATCCGCGACCCCGCCAAACTGGACACGCCCCTTCCTCCGCCTCCAGCTGAGGCCCCGCCCTCACCAGCCACGGCTCCGCAGCGCCCCCTGTCCCGTACAGTAACAAACTGCTGGGTCTCACACATTGCTGATCTTGTTTTGTTAATTAAACATGTTCGGGGAAAGTTATAGAATTCAGGCAGGAATTCAAAAATGAGTGTTTGAAATTTTACTTGTTCGTGACCTGGGAATCAATATAGGTCTGTGAGTATGTGAACGTTGAAAATGAGTTCACTTATTGAAGTTTGAAGGCTAATGAGGACAGTTTTGGAAAAATAGGTTTGAGTTATAAAGAAAGGCAGGTACTTTTTCACTCAAGTGTAGGAGGTTGAGAGGCGATACGAAAGAAGTTTATAAAATAATGAGAGGTAGGGATGGAGTTAATAGTTATCTTTTCCGTAGGATGGGGGATTTCAAGACGAGGGGTAAATTTTTAAGGTGAGAGGAGGGAAATTCAAAAC
This sequence comes from Chiloscyllium plagiosum, assembly GCF_004010195.1. Lineage (NCBI taxonomy): Eukaryota > Metazoa > Chordata > Chondrichthyes > Orectolobiformes > Hemiscylliidae > Chiloscyllium > Chiloscyllium plagiosum. Next base: position 53,220,647 of record NC_057713.1, on the reverse strand, counting down.
AAACATAAGCAATTTTTTTACATGAATGTGGTTCATGTGTAGATTGAACTTCCTGAGAAAGTGGTGGATGTGGGTACAATTACAATGTTTACAAGATATTTGGATAGGTACATGAACAGGAAAGGTTTGGTGGGATATGGGCCAGGAGCAGGCAGGTGGGACTAGTTTAGTTTGGGATTATGTTTGGCATGGACTGGTTGGACTGAAGGGTCTGTTTCCATGCTGTATGACTCTATGGCTCTATAATAGGTTGGTAGTTATTGGATGTGATTCTGAAGGATGTGGGAACAAACAAGGCAAACATAATGGGATTGAGCAGTCTCCTTTCAAAACCGTAACAATTCTGTGATTCTGTGATGGGGTATTTATTTGTGTTTAGATGCTTGCTGCCACCTATATTCTTATGAAAACAGATAACCGAAAAGATTTAGCAGTCCTGGCAGCACCTGTGGAGTGACATCAGAGTTAATGTTTCCATTCAAGTGACCCTCCTCGGAACCTGTTCTCTTTTCTCGATTGGGCATAGGAGGCCATCTGGCTCCTTTTACAGTATTTTTAATTTTACAATAGCGGAACAACTAGTAATGATTCTTAAATAATAATAAATCATACTGGAGATCTGAAACAAAAACAGAAATTGTTGAGGAAACTCAGGTCCAGCAGCATCGGTGGAAAGAAAGCAAAGTTAACATTTGTAGTAGCTAGGAAAATCTGAAGCCAAAGTGGGGGGGAGTGGGGGGTTGATTTTTAGGGTAAGGGGAGAGGTGACTGGATAGGTGGAGACAGAGCCCAGAGAGAGACATGAAATGGATAGATAAATGGAAAGATTGTGGATATCAGGCCAGGACAGAAGAAAAGATGAATAAGGAATAATGAAGAACCAAGAGTGAGAAAATAGGAGAGCAGCGCTGAATACAACCATATAATGTGACAATAAGCCCAGAAGTACGTGAGAGTAAGTGACTGTGCAAAAAGCAACCCATGTCATAACATGGAAGATTGGAGTCAAGCTCTGCACTTATTGAACTCAATGTTAACCCTAGAGACTGCATGGTCCCGAAGCAGAAAATGAGATATTGTTCTTTGAACTTGGGCTAAGGCTTTGTGGAACACTGTAGCAGGCATGTGACAGTGATGTTAGCGAGGGAACACAGTGGTGTGTTGAAGTGGCAGGCAACTTGAATTTTCCCTGTGGAAGATGGCATCATCAGAACATATGTGAAGGAAGAAAAAGAAACTGGGAGAATGGGATGGAACCCTTCCAGGAAGCACAGGGTGAGGATGTACAGGGGTTAGTGAGAACTGCAGATGCTGGAGAACCAGAGTCACTAAAGTGTGGCATTGGTAAAAGCACAGCAGGTCAGGCAGCATCCAAGTAGCAGGAAAATTTACATTTCAGGCAGGGCCCTGTATCAATCCTGATGAAGGGTCGTGCCTGAAACGTTAACTGCCCTGCTCATTGGATGCTGCCTGACCTGCGGTGCTTTTTCCAGCGCCACACTTTATCGACTGTGAGGATGTATCATCCAGGTAACTGGGAATTGCTGAGTTTGTAATGGATATCGGTGGCTAGTCTATAGCCAGAAATGGGAACAGAAATGTCAACGAAGGGAAGGGAGGAGTCAGAGATAGAAAAGGGGACCAGGTGGAAATTGGAAGTCAAATTGATACATTTTTCCAATTCTGGATGAGAAAGGGAAGCAACAACAATAATGCCATCAATGTACCAGAGAAAGAGTTATGGGTGGCGGTCGGAATGGGACTGGAACAAGGAATGTACCCCACAAAGAGACAGGCATAACTGGGTGAATGCAGGTACCCATGCCCACATCTTTGATCCAAAGTAAGTGAAAGGAGTTAAAGGAGGAGTTGTTCAGGGTGAACTCAGTCAGGTGGATGAGGATGTGGTGGATGGAGATGGTTCAGGCCATCTTTACAGGAGAGCATCTTGATGGGGGATGGGCATGTAAATGGATTGCACATCCATGGTAGAGGAGATGGCTGCAGCCTGCAAACTGGAAATTTTGAGACTGACATAAAGCATCAGAAGAATCACCAATGTGGATGGAGAGGGATGGAACAAAGGGAGAAAAAAAATTGATTCAAGGTTGGCATACGTAAGTCCTGTGGGGCAGGAACCAATGATTCTTAAGAAGAGATTGTTGTCTTAGCATTGACATTGTATAATCAGATAGTCAGACATTGTTATTTCAAATTATTGGGATACACTGATGGCACATCCCCTCCACCTCCAAATCAAAACTGTTCTAATGATTTCCCTATCCAAGACTCTATAACTTCATCAGATTGTATGTACCTTAAAGCAATCCCCTTTAATCCTTTTAGATCCATGACCTTAGACAACAGCGAATGCATCAAACTTTACCAGATCTAGGACCAATGTCTTTCAATGTGCTTTGCTAATGCTATGGCACAGGGTTTAAACTAATTTGGCAGGGGAATGAGAATGAGGATGTAAGATCAGGAAGGATAAACAAGGATGCACAAGGGAGCAGCAGATGACATTACATTAAGAAATAATAAAGTAATACTAAAGTCATAATAATAAAGTGTTAGGTCAGGTAAAGATGTAAGATAATATGTTTTAACTATGACCTTGACTGATGTTCTTGCTATGGAGTGCTATGGAGTGAGTGCAGCAAAGATTAATCAGATTAATCAGATTGATTCCAAGCATGGCGAGATTGAGGTTGAATGAATTTAGAATACATTTGCGCGAGTTCAGAATAATGCTGGAGTACCTCATAGAAAGCTATAAAATTCTAACAGAAATAGATAGAGTAGATGCAGGAAGGATGTTCTTTATGGTGGGTGAGTTCTAAACCAGTAGTTACAGTCTAAGGATGTGCAGTAAACCATTTAGGTCTGGGATAAGGAGAAATTACTTCACGCAGAGAGTGATGAGACTGTGAAATTTGCTGTCACCAAAAGCAGCCAAGGCCAAAACATTGGATGATTTCAAGGAGTTGGACTCAGCACTTGGGGCTAAAGGGATCAAAGTATCGCTCCAACACCTAGAAGGACAAGGCCAGCAGACAGATGTAAACAAAGCCATCTGCAAGTCCCTCTTCAAGCCTAACTTATAACCATATTTCTATTCCTTCACTGGGTCAAAAACCCTGAACTTGCTTCCAGCTGCACTCTGGATGTATTTGTGCCACAATGGCAATTCAAAAATATAGCTCATTCATGCTTTCTGAAGATTAGTTATCAATGGATAACAAATGCTGCCTTTGTCAGCATTATCCACCTCCCATGAAAGAATTAAAACAATTTGAGTGGGGTGCTGGAATAGGCTGAACATTGACAAATGAGAGATAATCTTCTTGAAACATCCAAGATTCTAAGGGAAATGGCTGGAATAGATGTGGAAAGATTGCTTCCCCTTGTGGGAGAGTCTAGGACCAGAGGGCCTAATCTCAGAGCAAGTTTTTGTCCATATAAGACATAGATGAGGAATGTCTTCTCTCAGAGGCAATAAATCTGTGGAAGTCGTTACCATTAAGGGCTGTTTAGGCTGGGTCATTAATTATATTCAAAACTGAGATAGACATACTTTTAATGAGTAAGAGAATCAAGAGTTATGGGGAAAAGTCAGGAAAGGGGAGTTGATGATTATCAGATCAGGCATGATCTCATTGAATGGTGGAGCAGTCTCAATTCGATGAATGGCCTACATCTGCTCATATGATTTATGTCCTTATGGAAACCCGAGAATATACCTGCACAAAATCACTGAAGATGGTAAGACAGATTGAGAAAGAGTTAAAAAAGGGTTTATGGGTTCCTGTGCTTTGTAAACAGAGGCATGGAGTACAAAAACAAGTAAAAGCTATGTGAACATTTGTAACATATTGGGTTGACTTCAACTGGACTTATGTCCAATTCTGGACACTGCAATGTAGCAAGGATGTGAAAACTTTAAAGAGGGTTATAAAGGAGAATGTTCCAGGACCACAAAAAAACAAGTAAAAGCTATGTGAACATTTGTAACATATTGGGTTGACTTATGTCCAATTCTGGACACTGCAATGTAGCAAGGATGTGAAAACTTTAAAGAGGGTTATAAAGGAGAATGTTCCAGGACCACAATTAGTTTGGAACTTAAAGAAGAGATTTGATAGAAAGCTTCAGAACCATAAAGAGTCAATCATCCATTGTGAACAAAGAGAAACCCCTGCCATTGGTGTCAGTTTGATAATCTCAGGTTAGTGAAATTGGATGATTGGTAAAAGAAACAACATTAACATGACAAAAAAAAACATCGTTAGCAGCAAGTAGTTAGAATTTAGAATGTACTGTGTAAAAGTGTGGATTGAAGCACAATTTGATTATAATCTGGATTTATAAAAATAATTGGATAAATATCTCAAAAAAACTATTACAGGTCAACAAAGAAAAGACTGGAGTGTGTCGCTAATTGCTTGGTTTTTCAGAGACCAGCATGGATACAATGAGCAAAATGCAAGTGTAGAGGGCTTGGAGTTTTTTTTCAGGAGGCGCTGATGCCTGTAAACTTGAGGGGAAATGATTTAGTACCTGACAAGGAACTGTTGCAGCCGACAGCTCCAAATACTGTCGGGGAGCTCAGCACTGCCACCTGCAGGTTCCAATATACACAGACAGAACATTTGGCACCACAACAGACAGGTACAGACTTAGACCATAGAACATTACAGCACAGTTCAGGCCCTTTGGCTCTCGATGTTGCGCCAACCTGTGGAATCAATTTGAAGCTCATCTAACCTACACTATTCCATTCTTGTCCATATGCCTATCCAATGACCATTTAAATACCCTAAACATTGGCAAGTCTACTACTGTTGCAGACAGTGCGTTCCACGCCCCTACTATTCTCTGAGTAAAGAAACTACCTCTGACATCTGTCCTATATCTATCACCCCTCAATTTAAAGCTATGTCCCCCAGCGCTGGCCATTGTCATCCTAAGACAAAGGCTCTCACTGTCCAACCTATCTAAATCTCTGATTATATGTTTCAATTAAATTACCTCTCAACCTTCTTCTCTCTAATGAAAACAGCCTAAAGTCCCTCAGCCTTTCCTCATAAGACTTTGAGAATTAATTATTTATTTTATATTGATTTCCTTAATTTCTGTCTTTTGCCTGCTAAGTAAGCTTTTATTGAAAGGTGGAAAATGTCAGTTTAAATTTACCGTACAAAGACAGTGTTTCAGCAGATACAGAGACGGAGATAGATTTCTTTTCCACAAAATAATTGTAACAACTTTTGAAAACTGTTGAGTATTTGACAGGTTAATAGTGCCATCTATTTCAAAACTAGGACAGCCCCCCTCCCCCCCAAGAAAGCTATTGAGAAATTTAATGATAGCATTGGCCTCTGTAATTTTCTCCAGTAGAATGATTTGATTGGTAACTCAATCAATTAACATCCTTTTCTGTGTTTGGGAATATTTCCTTGTTAAAAGTTGAATATATTAAGTGAATTATGATAACTTATATATTAATTTCTCCCAGTCGAAGTGGTGTCCTTCCTCATCCATATGTGAGGATATTAATGTATCCTCTTCGACTCGGACAATACATCCATCCTAGGATAAGCCAAACAAAGACACGCACGAGAATTCCTAGAAGCATGGCATTCCAACCGGAACTCTATCAACAAACACATCGAGTTAGATCCCATCTACCCACCCCTGAGAAAAGGAACCGGAAGTGACCTCATCAAAGGAAATAACATCACCACAGGAAATGACATCTTCAACCCAAAGAAACCCAAACATATAAATAGAAAGCAGGAATTTTCAGCATTGCTCTGCATGAGGTCCACTAAAGATGTTACCTAGTAAGGTAACGAAACGTCTGGAAATGAACCTTTCAGCTCAGCGAGCAAACCTACATCCAAAACCTCAACCTGAGCTACAAATTTCCTCAGCCTGCACAGAAAGTAGAGACGCTGCTGGGCTTTCTTGGCTATGGAGCTGGTGTTGATGGTCTGGCTGGGAATCTTCGACAGGTGTACGCCAAGAAATTTGGTGTACTTCACGATCTCCACAGGGGAGCCGTCCGTGTTCAGCAGAGAGTGGTCACTCATGCCCTCCTGAAGTCGTCAACCATCTCTTTCGTCTTGTCCACGATCAGGGACAGGTTGTTGGCTCTGCACCAATCCATTAGCCACTGCACTTCCTCTCTGTATGCTGATGTGACCCACTACAGTCGTATCATCAGCGAACTTGATGATGTAATTCAATCTTTGCATTGCTGCACCGTCATGTGTCTGCAGGGTGAACAGCAGTGGACTGAGCACACAGACCTGGGGGCCTCCCGTGATCAGTATGATGGTGTTGGAGATGCTGTTCCCAATCCGGACTGACTGAGGTCTCCCAATCAGGAAGTCTAGGATCCACTTATAAAGGGAGGTATTTAGGCCCAGCAGACTCAGCTTTCCAATCAGTTGCTAAGGAATGACAGTGTTAAATGCATAAATGAAGTCTAAGAACAGTAGTCTGACCTAGATGTCCTTCTTCACTAGTTGGGTGAGGGCCAGATGGAGGGTAGTGGAAATGGCATCATTTGTTGAGCAGATGGGTCAGCATGCGAACTGCAGGGTGTCTTGTGAGGGGGGGCAGCAGGCTCTTAATATGCCTCATCATGAGCCTCTTGAAGCACTTCATGGTGATGGGTATATGCGCAACAGGGCGCTGAAGACTTCTTTGGCAAGGGGCCGATGGTAGCGGCCTTGAAGCACGTTGGAACTATGACGCAGCTCAGGGAGATGTTGAAGATGTCCGTGAGAACATCTGCCAAGGATGTTACCTGGTCCAGTAGCCTTACATGGGTTGACTCCGCATAGGGTTTTCCTCATGTCAGCTGTGGTAAGACACAACACTTGGTCATTGGGAGGTGTCGGCGGGGGGGTGAGGGTGGACTTCCTCGCTGCCACATCATTTCATGCCTCAAAACATGCATAAAAGTTGTTCAACTCAACTAAAAGAAAAGTCAAATTCCCTGTTACCCAAACAGTTCTAGGGTCTCGGGTGGTTGTAGTAGTTGAGGGCTGTTTTGTTTGAAGTGTCCAGCCCTGCCGCAGCTTCTTTAGCTCTTTGAAGCATCCTTTGTTCAAACAGGCCACCAGGCAGGCCCTGGACCATAGACACAATGATTGGATCTGTGCTTCCTGGTCAGCTTACCTGCAGAGCCTGAGGTTTACATCCTTGTCCACGCTGACGCTTATCTCCTGATTGTAGCCCCTTTCCTGGCTGAAGAAAGACAATAGAGATTTGCCTCTATTAAGTCCACTTAACTCAAAATGGATGTTGGGGTTGAGAGTGTGGTGCTGGAAAAGCACAGCAGGTCAGCCAGGATCTGAGGAGCAGGAGAATCGACGTTTCGGGCAAAAGCCCTTCATCAGGAATGAAGCTGAGTCTAGGGGGTGGAGAGATAAATGAGAGGGGAATAGGACTGGGGGAAAGGTAACTGAGAGTGCAATAGGTAAATGGAGGTGGAGGCTGTTGGGGGGGGAGGGATGCAGTGAGAGAGAGACTCACTGAGATTCCTGTAGAGAGAGGAGGAGAACTTCAAGGTATGCATCCTTGGAAGAGGCTTCGCAGTAAGGTTGAAATCAACTAGGAGAAAGTGAGGATTGCAGATGCTGGAGATCAGAGTTGAGAGTGTGGTGCTGGAGAAGCACAGCAGGTCAGGCAGGCATCAGAATGGATGTTCCCAACTCTCAGTGGTTCTGCTACCTGTTCCTAGTTGATTTGGGGGTGGGAGGACAATGCAATCAAACAACATCATGAGCTCCAGATTTAGAGGAACCAAGTCCTCCCGCTTGTCTTATTTGTACAGATAAAACCTCTGTTGTAGCTTTGTCAGGCTACTGCTGATCCCAATTCTCAATGATCCACTACCTCAATGATCCACTTCATTGAACAACAGTACTTCTTCCCAGTATTTCTCAATAGGCTTTCCTGCACAGATGTTCCATCACAAACACCACTACTCACTTACATTGAGGCCCTTGGATGCCATGAATGGTGCACCCTGAATCCAGTCTTCAATTGGCAGGTCATCGCATGATTCTGATTTTAACCCAAATCTGTATGTAAGTTAGCTCGCTGAGCTGGAAGGTTTGTTTTCAGATGTTTCTTTACCATTTTCGGTAACATCATCAGTGAGAATCTCTGGTGAAGCACTGGTGGGATGTCCCGCCTTTCTATTTATAGGTCTTGGTTTCTTCAGATGGGTGATGTCATTTCCAGTTCTTTTTTTCAACAGAAGGTAGTTAGGGTCTAACTCAATGTGTTTATTGGTGGAGTTCTGGTTAGAATGCCATGCCTCCAAGAATTCTCGTGTGTGTCTTTGTTTCACCTGTCTGAGGATATGTGTGTTGTCCCAGACAAAGTGGTGTCCTTCTTTGTCTGTATGTATAGAAACTGGTATAGAAACACATCAACTTAGACCCTATCAACTTTACCTTGAAAAAAAGAATTGGAAATGACATCACCCACCTTAAGAAACCAAGATCTATAAATAAAGAGGTGAAACATGCCACCAGCGCTTCACCAGAGACTCTCACTGATGATGCTACCTGGTATAGCGATGAAACGTTTAAAAACTAAACCTTCAAGAAGAGTGAGCTAACTTACACACTTATCATCAACCTGAGTTACAAATCTTCTCAAAAGTCATTAACGCAAATCTGTCCAACTTCCTATCCATGGGTAAATGGAACATCCACCCAGGACTTAGATTAGATTCCCTACAGTGCAGAAACAGGCCCAACCAGTCCACACCAACCCTCCGAAGAGTAACCCACCCAGACCCATTTCCCCTCTGATTAATGCACCTAACATATGGGACAATTTAGCATAGCCAATTCACCTAATCTGCAAATCTTTGGACTGTGGGAGGAAACCCACACAGATACAGGGACAATATGCAAACTCCACACAGACAGTTGCCCGAGGCTGGAATTGAACTTGGGACCCTTGTGTTGTGAGGTAACAGTACTAACCACTGAGCCACCGTGCTGCCCTTACTGTTTCCTTCCTGTGTAGTGCCAAGGGAACACACATGGGGAGCCTCTGACTGGTTTTGGCTTCAATATCTGATTCCCTCTGCAATACTTGAGATTCTAATGATTCTGGATCAGCTTCAGCCTAGTTAAGGGCCAGTTTTGACCCCTCCACCTTCTCCTCCATCTTGGAGGGCACTTTTCATCCTCGCCTGCCACAACTTGGTACCTTTGGAATCCTGCTGACTATACCAGAAATGTAACAAGAGATTTGAAAACATGGAAGGCCCAGAGATCATAAAGCAGAGATTGTTTATTCCACTGGCATCAGATTATTGCAAATATGAAGGACAATCAAGGTGAAACAAAGAAGTATTAACTGATTTAACATGGAATAAAGCCTGTCATTTAAATTGGGTTGAGGAATCCTTTGTTGTCTACTCCCCCTCCCATGAGGCCTCATTTCCCCGAATGTACCCTTGTTTTCTTTGAGGATCTATTCACCTGCTCAGCTGCCCTGGCTCACCATCAACATCTCCTACTGGAAGTTCTGTTTTTTTTTGTTAGAGATTGCTTATATTTGGGCATGCAGAGAGAGGTTTGAAACTGTCCCAGCATTCAAATCAAGCAAAAGGAAAATAGGAAAATCAGGGTCTCAATTTGTAATATTTGTCAAGTGAACACAGTATCCTCCTTAGGTCAGCTGTGTCCTTGTAAAGACCAGCTTTAGCCCAGGAAAATTTAAAATCAAATGACGCAAATTGAACATTGATAGTTCATTTACACTACAAGAGTAACACTGGTATTCTATCTTGCATAATTCCCACTCATCCATCATCTCTGTTGTCAATATCTTGCATTTCAATTAATCATTCCTATAATTTATGATTCACAATCACCTGATGAAGAAGCGTTGCTCCGAAAGCTAGTGTGCTTCCAATTAAACCTGTTGGACTATAACCTAGTGTTGTGTGATTTTTAACCTCCTATAATTTAAGTTTTTTTAAAATCTTGCCACCCGCCTCAACTTTCTACATATTGGCAAACACTGTAACCTCTCATGAACCCTCTGACCTTTTCACTGTGATTTGTTTTGGGCACTTCCCTCTAATTCCTTCATCTCAGCAATAATAGGTTCACTTGCAATAATCACAAATACTTTCTCTGCCTCTTTGCTTCCTTTTCCTTCTTTGAGAGTCTCCTTCAAACTTTTGTTTAACTAACCATTTTCTCAACCCTTCTAATATGTCCTCCTTTGGTTTCATGTATCTTGGGACATTTTCATGATTTACAAAGAGCTTGATGGCTGCAATACAAATTAGAGTTGGAAATAGATGGAAAAGAGAATACACATGTAAAAGGTGAAACAATGGCTACATGAGGTGGAAGCAACATGAATCAGTTTGGAGGGGCTTAATGATTGCACTCCAGTGGGAATGGATTGATGCAATACCCTGCTTATTTGCTGTAACCAGAATAGAATATCTGCAGAAACCCGTGAAAACGTTATAAACACCAAAGTTACGACAGATGGGTGGCATTACCCCTACTGAAAACTCGTTCTTGTAAATCTAAACTCTCAGCCATGTACATGCTAGATTTACCAGCAGATATCTTTCTCTTGGGCAGAAAATGGTGCAGAAAAGTGATGGGACAGAATTTCTTGACAGCAAATGTGAAGTGGACTGAATATGTTCACCGCCCTGGAGTTGGTGAGGTCTGTTAAATTATCATGATGTGCATGAGTTCCGAGTGCTAAGTGTGCCAAACATTGATACCCTAGTATTGGAGACAGTGTAATGGTGTTCAGTTGCATGGTTTGAAGCATTTCACCAGCTAAAAAGGGTGGCGTAACAAAATCTGAACTTTCCCACGGTCTGTGGAAAGCAGTTTTCCTAAAGGAAAGGAGAACAAAATGCTATTCTGAGGAAGGGTCACTGGACCTGAAATGTAAACTCTGATTTCTGTGCACAGATACTGCCAGACCTGCTGAGCTTTATCAGCAATTTCTGTTTTGTTGCTGTTTTAGATTTGCTGACAGGGCAAAAGAACTGAAACTAGGTGGAGCATTGGAGCATCCTAATTTAAATGTCCATGATATTAATCAGCAAAGTTGGTGGTGCAACAGGAATGGAGGATGTCAGTCAGGAAAATAAATGCCAATAGATGCAAATCCTTTTAAAATGTTATCAGGTTTACCATAATAACAGCAGCTAATCCTACCATACAACGTATACTGAATTGAACTAATTGGAACTTACAGTTACCCCTTCATTTGTGCATTTGAATGTTAGAAGCCCAAAATCAAGATACAAGAGATACTGCAGGGATACTTAACCTTCAGCCTTCTTCATTCACTAGTATTTCAGTTAGGAGGTGAGCAAGATTTTATTGTGAGCTGGTTTTGGGATGAGAGTTTGCCTAGCGGAGAGTTTGGGAAAGTTGGCTAATTGAGAGTTTGCTGCAACCTTATGCACTATATGCTAAAGGATAATGAGGAAAGTGAAAAGTAATGGGATTTAATGACTCATGGAGGTTGATGCATTTTTAAGAAGAGAGAATGCTTCAATTTACTATTACATAAAGGATAGTGCCACTTTAATTTTTCGCTGTCCTTAGAGAAAATGATGCAGGAAATACAGATTGTCTAGAGCGGGAATATTATTTCAGATGAATCATCAGTGTGCGTGTAAATGTAGCCATGGGGTGATTGATCAAGTCTCATGACGGAGAATGAATCTTTACTGATACATGATCAGAAGTTACTTTGCACATCAGGGAGCTGCAAAGATGCGTTTTGTCAATGACTCAGTAAACTCACAAGGGATCCATATTAGAAGTGCCAAATCAATCCTAAATGGGAAAATTTACTTGTTTTATCTCAACCTTGCAAAGTTGTAAGCAAAGCAAAACTAAAAATTGTGAAAATACATAAGTCCCACAACAGTTTGACAGAAAGAATATTGAGAAAAGCAATGCAAATCTAGATTGAAAATTTTTTTAAAAATGGAAGAGCATTTGTTTTTAAAATAAAGGTGATAAATACTGAGCACAGGCGGGTAGATAATGAGCTGAAGGATGTTTAAGGACATGTTAATATTTGGCTAAGGACTGAGCAGAAATAAAGGAAGATCAAGTTAAAAAAAGATGATATTGTGACCTATCCAACTTGTTATAATTGGCTTGACTTCGAGAGCAGCACTTTTACTTTACTTAATTAGTTAAATCAGTTAACTTGATATCTCTTCCCAGAAAAATAATGGAAAATATTAACAAAAACTTAACTAGTATAAAACCCCAGCTGATTCATTAATAAAATTTGGGGAAGGTACCCTATCAGTTCTACACAATCAGGTCCGTATATCTCTCCAGACCAATGCCATATGATTTACATTCAAAATCTTTTGAAGTCGCTTACAAAATTACTCAGTTGTACATAAGCCTATAAAGTTCAAAGATAAGCAAAACTGTAGATAGCCCAATTCACAGGAACCTAGACATCATTGTAACAGGTTGAGATTGTATCAATCTAGTCTACAAAGTGACCAAGCGGTCAAGCAGAAGTTGGAATTTTTTTCTTCTTTCATGGAAGTGAGCATCACTGACAACATTTGTTCCCCATCTCTAACCTCCCTTGAGAAGGTGATGGTAAATCATTGTCTTACAGCATTGCAGCCTATCTGGTGAAGGTACATTGACAGAGCTATTGGGAAGGGAATTCCAAGTTTTTAACACAGTAACAGTGATATAATTCAGGATGCTGAGTAACTTTGAGAGGAACTTTCAGGTCTTGGTGTTCCCATCTTTCTTGTCATTTTCGGTGGTAGAGATAGCAGGTTTGGAATGTTGGCAAAGGTGTCCTGGTGAGTTGCTTTTAGTGGAATTTGTCAGAAGGTATACACTGATGCCATTGTGCATCAGTGGTTGAAGGAATGAATGTTTAAGGTGGTGGATGGGTGATCGATTAAAAGGGTTACTTTGTACTGGATGATGTTGAATTTTTTGATTGTTGTTGGATTTGCACCCATCCAAGCAAGTGGACAGTTTTAGATTACACTCCTAAATTGGACTGCATCTGGGAACCAAGAGATGAATTACTCACTGTGGAATTCTCAAAGAAAGAGCCTTCCAGTTGAAAACACACCTAAAAACCATTTATGGTGACTGTGACAAGGTCATCCAGGTGGACATTACAGAATATGAGTTCCCTGATTGGGGCTGTTAATCTAGTCCAGTCAGGGAGCCCTGGCTGACAGATAAGAACAGAAGTGTCAGACATCCTGTTAACTCTGAGAGCCTCCTCTGAGGAAGTTGGATCAGTGTCAAGGACTCTCAATGTGTAAATAAAATGTGACTTAGTGACAGGATACCAGCCTCTGTGGTGTTATTTCAGTGAAAATGAGAGAAAAGCACGCTCCTGAAGAAATGCGCTCACAACAGTTGTCTTTGAGTTGGGGTAAGGATTTCTGGCATCATGCCATGATTTGAAAAGTTTGACTTGTTTGATCTTGCCAACAAAGACTTGGCCCAGTATGTGGAAAAAATGCTTTTTTTTGTGGGCAAATGATATTGGGTATGTGAAAGGCAATGAGTAATTCTTCTGATAACTGAAAAAGCTGCAAGTCGCAAGCTATCAGGAGAATAACTTTGCCTATGGCACCAGATACAAAAACTTTTCAAGAGTTGATGGATATAGCTAAGAAATGTAATGATCCCAGGCCTCTTCTAATTCTAAGATGCTGTTGACTTTACTTAGCAATTTGAACCAGGGAAATCTGTATCAGGATTTTGACTAGGTTAAGATAACTGGCAGAGGCATGTGACTTTAGTTTAACACTTAATGGGGTGCTGAGAGAATGTTTGGTATGTGGGCATTCCCAAATTGGACGGCATCTGGAACTCTAGGTCAACCCACAACAAAACTCCAAAAACTTTCATCGCACTCAATACCTGCTGCTTCTATCACCAGTATCGTTGTGTGTACTATTATAGGATACTCTGCAGCAACCCAGCAAGATTATTTTAATGAATATTTCTTAATTCAAACTCTGCCACACAAAGGGTAAGAATAGCAATGAGTGGGAACTTTCTTACCTTCAAACTCCCTTCAATCATATACCATCCTGACATTTTTTCAACATCATTCGTTCAATATCCTGCAATTTTCTCAAGAGCAGTTGTGGAAAGTGAACATCCTTCAGGTTACACTTGATCAAGGAGATCACCCCTTTTCTGGCTAGCTAATGATATGTATTGATTTTGATCTGCCTGAAGTCCCAGCAGTGGCCACCACACCTGGTTGCACCGCAGGGTCTGTGGAGCTATTGGCCATTGATTGGCTAGCAGTTTTCTAAGGCACGACCTGCTCTCAACAAAGCATGTAGTGCTGCTCCCAGTGATAAACTGCTGTGGGGAAACCACTGGACCATGGGTAGACTTCACCCACACCTCCCTTGATTTTTAACAGAACTTGGAGACGATGGTATCTGGTAAAATTCATTTGGAAAATGTGAATTAATTAAGGAAGACCATAGAGTCACAGAGTCATGGAGATGTACAGCATGGAAACAGACCTTTTGGTCCAACCCATCCATGCCGACCAGATATCCCAACCCAATCTAGTCCCCACCTGCCAGCACCTGGCCCATATCCCTCCTATTCATATACCCATCCAAATGCCTTTTAAATGTTGCAATTGTACCAGCCTCCACCATTTCCTCTGGCAGCTCATTCCATACAAGTACCACCCTCTGCGTGAAAACGTTGCCTCTTAGGTATCTTTTATATCTTTTCCCTCTCACCCTAAACCTATGCCCTCTAGTTCTGGACTCCCCCACCCCAGGCAAAAGACTTTGTCTATTTATCCTATCCATGCCCCTTATAATTTTTGAACCTCTAAAAGGTCACCCCTCAGCCTCCAACATTCCAGGGAAAACAGCTCTAGCCTATTCAACTTCTCCCTATAGTTCAAATCCTCCAACTCTGGCAACATCCTTGTAAATCTTTTCTGAACCCTTTCATCTGAACCCTTTCAAGTTTCACAACATCTTTCCGATAGGAAGGAGACAAGAATTGCATGCAATACTCCAACAGTGGCCTAACCAATGTCCTGTACAGCTGCAACATGACCTCCCACCTCCTGTACTCAATACTCTGACTAATAAAGGAAAGCATACCAAATGCCTTCTTCACTATCCTATCTACCTCCGACTCCACTTTCAAGGAGCTATGAACCTTCACTCCAAGGTCTCTTTGTTCAGCAACACTCCCTAGTACCTTACCATTAAGTGTATAAGTCCTGCTAAGATTTGCTTTCTCAAAATGCAGCACCTCACATTTATCTGAATTAAACTCCATCTGCCACGTCTCAGCCCACTGGCCCATCTGGTCAAGATCCTGTTGTAATCTGAGATAACCTTCTTTGCTGTCCACTACACCTCCAATTTTGGTGTCATCTGCAAACTTTCTAAATACCTCTTATGCTCGCATCCAAATCATTTATATCAATGATGAAAAGTAGAAGACCCAGCACCGATCCTTGTGGCATTCCACTGGTCACAGGCCTCCAGTCTGAAAAACAACCCTGTACCACCACCCTCTGTCTTCTACCTTTGAGCCAGTTCTATATCCAAATGGCTAGTTCTCCCTGTATTCCATGAGCTCTAACCTTGCTAACCAGTCTACCATGGGGAACTTTGTCGAACGCCTTACTGAAGTCCATATAGATCACATCTGCTGCTCTGCCCTCATCAATCCTCGTTGTTACTTCTTCAAAAAACTCAATCAAGTTTGTGAGACATGATTTCCCATGCACAAAGCCATGTTGACTATCCCTAATCAGTCCTTGTCCTTCCAAATACATATACATCCTGTCCCTCAGGATTCCCTCCAACAACTTGCCCAGCACCGACGTTAGGCTGACTGGTCTATAGTTCCCTGGCTTGTCCTTACCACCCTTCTTAAACAGTGGCACCACATTAGCCAACCTCCAGTCTTCCGGCACCTCACCTGTGAGTATCGATGAAAAAAATAGCAAGAGGCCCAGCAATCACTTCCCTAGTTTCCCACAGAGGTCGAGGGTACACCTGATTAGGTCCTGGGGACTTATCCACCTTTATGCATTTCAAGGCATCCAGCACTTCCTCCTCTGTAATATGGACATTTTTCAAGATATCACCATCTATTTCCCGACATTCTTTTCCACAGTAAATACCGATGCAAAATACTTGTTGAGTAAATCCTCTATTTTCTGCAGCTCCACACAAAGGTTGCCTTGCTGATCTTTGAGGGGCCCTATTCTCTCCCTAGTTCCCTTTTGTCCTTAATATATTTGTAAAAACCCTTTGGACTCTCCTAAATTCTATTTGCCAAAGCTATCTCATGTCCCCTTTTTGCCCTCCTGATTGCTCTCTTAAGTATACTCCTACTTCCTTTATACTCTTCTAAGGATTCACTTGATCTCTTCTGTCTATACCTGACATATGCTTTCTTCTTAACCAAACCCTCAATTTCTTTAGTCATCCAGCATTCCCTATACCTACCAGCCTTTCCTTTCACCCTAACAGGAATATACTTTCTCTGGATCCTCACCAACATAGATTTATTAAAGGAATATCATGTTTAACTAACGTCCTTGAGTTTTTGATTAAGTAAAAGAAAGGGCTAATGAAGATAATGAAGTTAATGTGGTGTACATGATTTCCAAAAGACTTTTGATAAAATATCACACAACAGACCTGCGAGCTCAAGGGATAAAGGGTCAGTAACAATATGGATACAAAATTGACAAGTGATAGAAAACATAGAATAATGGTGAATTTTTTTTGTATTAAAGGAAAATTTATAGTTAACTTCCCCAAGTGTTGGTGTTATGACCCCTGTTATTTCTAATCTATATATTAGCTATTGAGTCTTGCGTACATGGGGCACACTTCAAATTTATGGGTGACATGAAACTTCGAAGTATTGTGAGCTGTGAGGAGGATTGTGTTAAAATTCAAAACAGCATAGACATTTAGAAGGATTGATTGATTTATTGTTGTCACATATACTGAGATGCAATGAAAAATGTTGTTTTGCATACTATGTAGGCAGATTGTTCTGTACAAAGTGCATTAGAGTAGCAGAACAGCATGCAGAATGCAGTGTTACAGCTGCAGAGAAGGTACAGAGAGGTCAGAATTAACATTTGAGAGGTCTGTTCAAAAGTCTGATAACAGCAGAGAAGATGTTGTTCTTGAATCAGTTCAAGCATATATTCAAACTTTTTTATCTTCTGCCCGACAGAAGAGGGTGGAAGAGAGTATAACAGGGATGGGAGGGGTCTTTGATTATGTTGGTTGCTTTGAGGCAACAGGAAGCATAGATGGAGTCAATGGATCGAAGGCTGGTTTTTGTGATGGACTGGGCTGAGTTCACGGCTCTATAGTTTCATGTGATCTTGGGAACAGCAGTTACCATGCTATGCTGTGATGTATCTGGATAAGATACTTTCTATGGTGTATCTATAAAAATTGGTAACATGCCGAAATTCTATAGCGTACTGAGGAAGAAGGGATATTGTTGAGCTTTCTTGACAATTTTGTCGACATGGATGGACCAGGAAAGATTGTTGGGAATTATCACTCCTTGGAACTTGACACTCTTGATCATATCCACCTCAGCTCCATTGATGCAGATACAGGCGTACCCTATACTCTGCTTCCTGAAGTCAATGACCAGCTCCTTCATTTTGCTGATGTTGAGGGAGAGATTGTTGCTTTTACACCATGCCCCTAAGTACTCAATCTCTTTGATGTATTCTGTTGGTGTTTAAGATCCAACCTATAATGGTGGTGTCATCAGCAAATTTGTAAATGGAGTTAAGGTAGAATTTGGCCACACAGTTGTGAGTGAATAAAGAATATAGTAGGGGGCTAAATATGTAGCATTGCAGAGCACTGGTGTTGAGGATTATAGTAGAGCAAGTGTTGTGCTTATTCTGACAGATTACAGTCTATGGGTCAGCAAATTGAGGATCCAGTTACAGAAGGGGGATCCAAGATCTAGGTCTTAGAGTTTAGAGATGTGTTTGTTTGGAATTATGGTGTTGAAGGTGGAACTGTAGTCAATAAGTAGGAAGCTGTTGTGGGTATCCTTGTTATCCAGATATTGCAGAAATGAATGTAGGGCCAGAGAGATGGCGTCTGCTGCGGACCTGTTGTGCTTGTAGGTGAATTGCAAAGAGTTAAGGTAATTTGCTAGGCTTGAGTTATTGTGAGCCATGACTAACCTCTCAATGCACTTCATAATTATGTAAGTCAAAACCACCAGGCAGTAGTCATTGAGGCACGCCACATGACTTTTTCTTTGGCACTGGGATAATGGTGATCTTCTTGAGGAAGGTGGGGGTTTCTGATCGTAGTAACAAGAGGTTAATAATGTCTACAAATACTCACACCAGTTGGTCTGCTCAGGATCTGAGTCCACAGCCGGGAACGTCATCTGTGCCAGTCACTTGCCGAGGGTTCACTCTCAAGAAGGCCGATCTAATGTCTGTATTGGTCACCATGGGTACAGGCACATCTGAGTCTGTTGGGATATGTGACGTTGTTTCACTGACTATCTGTTCAAAGCAAGCATAGAATGGATTGTGCTCATCGAATAGGGATGGACTGTTGACTGCAATTCTGTTTGACTTCACTTTGTAGCCTATTATGTCAAGTAAGCTTGCCACAAATGACACGTATGCTTTATGGTTGGTCTAGGTCTCAAGCTTAGATTGGTATTCAGCTGGGAGTTGAAACTTAATGAAGAGAAGCATGAAGTTCTTCATTTGTTTAGCAAGAATGTGGAGACAGAAAATAAGTAAAAGGTTTCTAAAGGTGTGCAAGAGCAGAGAGACCTGGGTGTATATGAACTTTAATCTTTGAAGGTGGCAGGCCATATTAAGAAAGTGAATAATAAAACATATGGGATTCTGAGCTTTATAAATAAGGGAATAGAGCACGAAAGCAAGGAAGTTACAATCAATTACCTCTGGTCACATCAACTGGAGGATTTTGTTTAGTTTTGGGCAACAGGAATTCAATAGGATGCAGAAAAGATTCACAAGAATAATTCCAGGAGTGAGGAACTACATGTTATAATACCATAAGACATAGGAGCAGAATTAGGCCATTCAGCCCACCAAGTCTGCTCTGCCATTTGATCATGGTTGACACGCTTCTGAACCTCAATCTCCTGCCTTCTCCCCGAAACCTTTGATCCCCTTATTAATCAAGAACCTATCTATCTCTGTCATAAATATACTCAATGACTTGGCTTCCACAGCCTTCTGCGACAATGAGTTCCACAGATTCATCACTCTCTGGCTGAATAAATTCCTCCTCTTCTTGATTCTAAAGGGTCATCCCTTCACTCTGATGCTGTGTCCTTGGTTCCTACTGTCTCCTATAGTGGAAATATCTTCTCCTCCCCATCCACTCCATCCAGGCGTCTCAGTATTCTGTAAGTTTCAATGAGAATCCCCCTCATCCTTCATCGAGTAAAGATCCAGACTCCTCAAATGATCATCATTTGACAAATCTTCATCCCATCCGCAGGATCATTCTTGTAAATCTCCTCTGGACTGTCTCCAAAGTCAACGCATTCTTCCTTAGACACAGAGCCCGAAACTGCTCACACTATTCCAAACGTGATCTGAGCAGAGCCTATACAACCCCAGCAGTGTATCTCTAGTATTGTATTCTAGCCCTCTCAAACTGAATGCCAACATTGCATTTGCCTTCCTAACTGCCAACTGAACCTACATGTTAAACTTAAAGAGAATTCTGAACCAAAACTCCTAAGTCCCTTTGTGCTTCAGATTTCTGGAGCCTATCCCCATTTAGAAAATAGTTTATGCCTCTATTTTTCCTACCAAAGTGCATAACCTCACATTTTCCCCCAATATATTCCATCTGCCAATTCTTTGTTCATTCTCCTATCCTGTTCAAGACCTTCTGCCGCCTCTCTGCTTCCTCAACACTACCTAACCCTTCACCTATTTTTGTGTCATCTACAAACTTAGAAACAATGCCCTCAGTTTCCTTATCCAGATCATTATTATATAACATGAATAATTGTGATCCCAACACTTACCCTTGCAGAATTCAATTAGTCACCAGCTGCCATCCTGAAAAAGGTCCCTTTATTCCCAGTATCTCTGCCTTCTACCAGTCAGCCAATCCTCTATCCATGCCAATACCTTACCTCAAACAACATGGGCTCATATCTTATTTAGCAGCATTCTGTGTGGCCTTGTCAAATGCTCTTTGGAAATCCAAATAGATGTCTATATCCACTGTTTCTCCTTTGTCTAATATACTCCACAAAGAATTCTGCCAGACATGTCAGCTATGGCCTCCCCTTGTCAAAGCCATGATGACTGCCCTATTTTTTGTCGCTAAATTGGAGAAGCTGGCACTGTTCTCTTTGGAGCAGAAGAGTTTGAGAGGAGATTTGGTCAACAAAATCATGAAGCATCTGAACAGAGTAGAGAGTGTGGGGCTGTTGACATTGGTTGAAGGTTTGGCAAGCAGAGGACACTTTTAAGATAATTAGCAAAAGAAGCAAAGCTGATACGGCAAAACTCTGTTTCATGCAGTGAGTGGTTAGGACTGGAATGGGATGCTGAGTGGAATGCACTGCCTAACAGTTTGAAGGCACATTCAAAAGTGCCTTTCCAAAGAAAATTGGATCATTTTCTGAAGAGGAAAATTTTGCAGGCTTGTTAGGAAAAGCTGCATGGATATTGATGGATTGTGGGAGAGAATGATACTAGGCAAACTGCCCTTGGAGAGAGCTGACACAGACATGATGGGCTGAATAGCTCTCTTGTGCACATATTCAGTACATTTGTTTTTAATTATTTTATGCACTGCCCCTATTAGCTCATCTTCCAGCTTCAGATCCATCTAATGATTTAAAAAAGAGGCATGAAAAGACCCACTGATCGATCCATCCCATTGACATAAATGTGATGTCTTGTGCATTTCAATGTACTCAGCCCACTTTACCATGGAATCTTCTGACAGAATCAAAGAAACTGATACAAATCCCATAAATTGGAAAGAAAAACTGAACAGTAGTTAGAAGATTATCACAGGTAGAGGCTACCAGTTTCAACCTGTTTAATACTATACTGTACCTGCCCTTGGTATAACTTGATCTCAATCCCAGTGAGAAATGGGAGCGACTCTTGCTTCAGGGAATTCAGTGAAACAGCATTCATCACAATCAGCAGACTATTAATGTCTGTAATATTCTCTGGGAAAAGAGCTACCTCTTATTTGCTAACAATATTCTGGTTTTATATACCATGATTTTTACTACACAATAACATTTTGATTGTTTCAATTGTTATTTATGATTAAAATAAATTGGCATGTTATTTGCAATAAAAATATGAATTAGGCTATCAGTGCTCAGAATTATTAAGCAACAAATTGGACAGCAACTGTCGATAAATACTCTTTGCAGTTAAATGCACAAGAAAGGAAGTTATTATTTGAGTTTTCCTACTCTCCCTGACATTTTGCTGCAACAAGCTCTCACTGAGAGACACAGCAGTGAAACAGACGAATAAAGTGAAGTTGTGGTACTCACTATCACCCCAGAAGAGGGAAGCCTTGCCCTTTCCAACATATGTAAATATTTTAATCATGTGGTGAGATTTAATTGTTGTCAAATAACTTCTCCAACACTGAAATTTAATTTTTACAAGTGTGGTAATTCATTTTTTAGTCTTTAATTAATACTGGTGATTTAAAAATCAAATATACATTAAATGTTTCTTTCTGTCTCTTTTACATCTCAAGTCTCATTTGTTTATCTCACTCTTTATTTTACATTCTCTACCTGATTTGACAATGATTTATAACTCACTTCCTGGTTGTGATGCTGGATGCCTTATTAATAATTGTTCATGCTGTTAAGTAGATGCACAGTTTCCTGATAGGGAATGCACTCAAAAATGTAATTCTAATCCAATGTAAATGTCCTTTTATGCAAGAAAAATATCCTATATAGTATCATTAACTCACTGCTGACTATAAAATAAGCACCTATTTATGTACATAAACAATATGAAAATAATCTTTTAATTTTGATCTTAATTACCTGGATCAATAAACAAAGTTATGACACTTTTTAGTTTTAGTTTTTCTCTTCCTTCTACCCAGCCCAACATTGATAAAATTATGAATCCCATTAATATTTGCCAAGGCATAAACTATTTCATAAATAATAACTACTTCAAAATGAAAAGTACAGCTTCATAATGATATTAGCATAATGTTCCTCTATTGTGTGTCTCAGATACACCGATTTTGAGAATGCAAAGCAGAAGAAAATCCTGGCAAACACTGTTTTGGAGTAAGGGTAAAGTTTCTATCTTTCCAACCTGGTAGCCGTTGATATAGTATGTAAATAATTTGCTCTAATATTCCAGTTGGATGTATATTGGAAGTCATTGTGTAGTCTTTGTTCTCAGTTCTGCTTACATTGGAGGATCTGCTTTCGGCTTAAGTTCAAGCCACCTGGAATGAAATGCTTTATTTTGCAATACCAAGCAGAGGATCTTCAAGTCGAAACACTTTCAGGCTGTTTACAGGTTTCGACAGGCACCTCCAGTTTTTGGCATTTGTTTTCTGTTACTCTTACCCTCTCTCTGTCTCTCTCTCTCTCTCTGCCTATCGGCATTTTTTCCCACTTCTCTCCATTAACTGAAAGGAGAAAAGCTGAACAGTATGTTTATATCTTCACAACGAAAATTCAAAATCCTCAGTGAGAGGATTCCCACAATTCACAATTCAATTTTTCACAATACATGGTACAAATTCAAAACACTAAATAAGTTTTCTGAAGAGGGTTGTTTAAAAATATTATCATGCCTTAAAAGATTTACCTCAACTTCATACTTCATATTTAAAGTCATGAGTTCAGGCAATAAAACTGCATTTAAATTCATTTCCTTGTTTAACGAAATTAAACATTACTAACATTGAGTGCACTAAAAGCTACATAAATACTAATAACATGTAGTGTTTATTGTTTATTATAAGAAATTATTAGACTTGCTCAATTTTCACATTCAAGTATATGTAGTAAATTTGAGGAAAGAGACAATTAAGCCTGTGAAATTCAATTAGATGTTGTTGCATTTACACAAATTCTGATGTGGAACAAACCAATGGATTTTTACTGATGTTTCCAGCTGGATAAGTTTATTGTAATGTACACTAGATTAAATACATTTTAGGCTCCATTCCTTGTCAATATCCCAAAACATTATGGACGGTTATTTTGAAAAGGAGAAAGGACAGGGGTGTGACATTGTGAATACTGATCCGGTGCTGACAGTTGCTAAATTGTGGTCATTTATTGCTGGATGGAAAAAACAATGAGAGGAAAGCATTCATTGCTGGAGAGGAAGGAAAGATGTTTACTGAACTTGACACAGCATTCAAGTTGAAACTGGCATCATACCAGAGTGCATGGCTCAGCTATTGAATAGAATGGAATGCCTCACTGAACCCAAAAGAGAAATCTGAGGAAGGGTGGAGCTAAAATAAACTATTATGCTCTATGACTGGATTTTTATTTGCCAAAGTGAGTTTGCTGTGACAGCTTCCAATCCCCAATCTGAAAAAGAAATTGGCATAACGCTGTCAGATCAACAACTCAATGTTATCACACCAGTCTGGAATAATAGGGAATGTGTGCAGATGCTGAAATCAGCAATCCATCTGCCATTTTTGAAACACTAATTTACAAGCAATTCAGCTTGTTAACAATTGCCTGGGTTTTTTATGGCCCATACTAAGTTTTGCTAGACACGCCATAAAAATATTGATGAAGCAAATTGAGTGGCATGGTGGCTCAGTGGCTAGCACTGCTGCTTCATAGTGCCAGGGTCCCAGGTTCAATTTTGCCCTTGGGCTGCAATCTTTGTGGAGTCTGCACATTCTCCCTGTGGTGTGGGTTTCTTCCGATAGTCCAAAGATGTGTATGCTAGATGGATTAACCATGGGGAATGCTGGGTTAGGGTAGGGGGGGGTGGGATGCTCTTTGAAGGGTTTGATGGGCTGAATCACCTGCTTCCACACTGTAGGAGATTTTGTTCTAATCTATAAAAATAATTATGCATCCTCCTTGATTTTACTTGGTAGTAGTCTTTTCCGCCCTTCCTTTGCTTGGCAAATTTTCTTTTTCAACTCCTGCTGTTCCAAAACTTCCTGAACCATCTCTAGCCAACTGGAAGCCTACTCCCTCTCCCTCTTGTCTGATACACTTTCTCACAGCACCTGTAAAGTGGATTCAGGACCATTACATTTTGGAACATTGCAAACTGCATCAGGAAAAGGTGTGCATTTTCAGCACAGATTCCTGATCTGGATGGAAGCCTCCGAGCCCACAAGTTTACACAGAGGACCCTTCTGAAGTTAAACTGGCAGTTGATCAGGGTCAGAATAGAGTTTCTGATGCTGACCAGAAGATCCTGGTCAATGTATTTAAAGATCCATTTTCTAATTTTTCATCAGCATCAGGGTTCCCTCTGCACCTCTCACCAAACTGTGCCAGAATGAACTGTGCTGAAAGCTTACCCTTTCTCAAGTTATCCTGTTGGGAGGCCACTAATTGGTTGAGACATGCTTTTTATAGCATGAGGAAAAGGCCATAATTGGTGTACTGCACTCTCTGAGTCAAACTTCCTCATTCCACCAAAATACATAAAATCTAGTCCAGTATTTTTAGGGTCAAGCAATCTCCTGAATCCAGGTTGTATTTGCTCCTAGTTCAATCCCCCAACCTGTTCCTTAAAATTCTTTACTTGAAGAGTTTTTGCCATTGTATCCATTTTCCCTTCCTAGCAGAGGACGTAAGATACATATAGGATAGAACAGTCAAGGTAGGTCATAATCATGCCATCTCATTGCAATTGTTTAGGAGATGTTTCAAGTGTAATAATAAATAATGGCTGAGGGAAGGAGTCACCAGCTTGAAGCTTCAGGTTTCCAACAATTTGCCACTTTGAAAGTGTCTAAAAGTTAAAATTCTTCCAAAATGTCTGCTGTGGCACTTTCAGTATGCCACTCCAAATGCAGAGTCATTATGTGAACTGCTAATGTCAATGGGAACGCACAAGGACAAATAAAAGTGTGCTAAAAAAAAAGTGGCAGTTCTAGGAAATATAAAACTAGAGAGCAAAAGTGCAGTTCCACTGCATTTCTGGTAGTAACAGTGCCATTGGATCTCATATTGTCTTCTGTTAGCCATATAAAGAACATAGAACAGTACAACACAGTGCAGGCTCTTCAGACCTCGATGTTGTGCTGGCTTTTTATCCTACTTTAAAATCAGAGTGACCAACAAGTCCTTCATTGTACTACCTTCCATGTGCCTATTCAAGAGTCACTTAAATGTCCCTAATGTGTCTGACTCTACTACCACTGATAATAGTGCATTCCACACACCCACAACTCTGTGTAAAGAACCTACCTCTGACATCTCCCCTAAAACTTCCTCCAATTGCCTTAAAATTATGCCCTCTCGTGATAGACATTTCTGCCATGGAAAAAAAAAGGTCTCTGTCTATCCACTCTATCTATGCCTCTCATCATCTTGTACACTTCTATCAAGTCACCTCTCATCCTTCTTCCCTCCAATGGAGGAAAACCTTAGCTCCCTCAACCTTTTTTCAGAAGATATACTCTCCAGTCCAGGCAAATCTCCTGGTATATCTCCTCTGAACCTTCTCTAAAGCTTCCACATCCTTCCTATAATGAGGTGACCAGAACTGAACACAATATTCCAAGTGTGGTCTAACCTGGGCTCTATAGAGCTGCAGCATAACCTCACAACCCTTAAACTCAATCCCCCTGCTAATGAAAGCCAACATACCATAGCCTTCTTAACAACCCTATCAACTTGGATGGTAACCTTGAGGGATCTCTGGACATGAATCCCAAGATCCCTCTGTTCCTCCACACTGCCATGAATCCTGCCTTTAAACCTGTATTCTGCATGCAAATTCAGCCTTCCAAAGCGAATCACTTCACATTTTTACAGATTGAACTCCATCTGCCACTTATCAGCCCAGTTCCGCTCCTGTCAATGTCCCATTGCAACCTATAACAGCCCTCCACACCATCCACAAGTCCACCAACCTTTGTGTTATTGTCAAACTTACTAGCCCACCCTTTCGCTTCCTCATCCAGATCATTTATAAAAATCGCAAAGAGCAGAGGTCTCAGAACCAATCCCTGCAGAACACCACTGGTCACCAAGCTTCAGGCTGAATACTTTCCATCTACCACGACCCTCTGTCTTCTATGGGCCAGCCAATTCTGTATCCAGACAGACAGCTTTCACTGTATCCCATCTCTTCTTACTTTCTGAATGAGCCTACCATGGGGAATCTGATCAACGCCTTGCTAAAATCCATGTACACCACATTCACTGTTCTACCTTCATCTATGTATTCTGTCACATCCTCAAAGAATTCAATAAGGTTTGCGAGGCATGACCTCACAAAGCTATGCTGACTATCTTTAATCAAACTATGGTTTTCTAAGTAATCATAAATCCTGCCTCCCAGAATCCTCTTCAATACTTTGCCCACCACTGATGTAAGACTGACTGATCTGTAATTCCCAGGATTATCCCTATTCCCATTTTTGAACAAGGGAATAACATTTGCTACCCTCCAATCATCTGACACTACTCCAGTGGACAGTGAGAATGCAAAGATCATCACCAAAGGTGCAGCAATCTCTTCCCTCATTTCCTGTAGTAACCTAGGGTATATCCCATCCGGCCCAAGGGATTTATCTATCCTTATGTTTTTCAAAATTTTTAGCACATCCTCCTTCTGTCCATGCATGTCAGTCTGTTTCACGGTGTCCTCAGAAACATCAAGGTCGCTCTCAGTAATGAATACTGAAGAAAAGTATTCATTAAAGACCTCCTCTACCTCCTCCAGCTCCAGGCGCAAGTTCCCTGATTGGCCCTACTCACACTCTGGCCATCTTCTTGTTCCTCGCGTAAATATAAAATGCCTTAGGGTTTTCCTTAATCCTATCTCCTAAAACATTTTCAAGTCCCTTCTAGTGCTCTTAAATCCATTCTTCAGTTCCTTCCTGGCTACCCTGTAATCCTCTAAAGTTCTGTCTGATCCTTGCCTCCTCAACCTTAAGTAAGCTTCCTTCTTCCTCTTGACTAGATGTTCCACATCCCTCGTTACTCAGCTTTCTTTCAACTTACCATCCCTTCCTTGCCTCAATGGGACAAACCTGTCTAGCATGATCAGTAAGTGCTTCCTAAACAACCTCCACATTTCTGTTGTGCATTTCCCTGAGAACATCTGTTCCCAATTTAGGTGCCCCAATTCCTGCCTAATAGCATTGTAATTCCCCCTCCCCCAATTAAATACTGTCTGCTCCTATCCTTCTCCATGAGTATAGTCAAGGTCTGAGAGTTGTGATCACTATCACCAAAATGCTCTCCCACTGAGAGATCTGACACCTGGCATGGTTCATTGCCAAGCACCAAACCCAATATGGCTTCCCCTCTATTTGGCCTATCCACATATTGAGTCCTCAATGCCTTTCAAAGGTTAGGCAGACGGTAAAATGCCATTCTTCCATAAAATGGCTCATCCTGGAGACCAAATGCTAGATTTAATTACCAATTTTTCTGAAATTGAAATTGCTGCAATGTTCTTTTTCATTAATAAGGACTAGTGGCATTAGTCTTCCTAGTATTTTGCCAGAAAAAATAGCCCAATGAATACAATCTTAGCTTATTCTCTGTTTCTTTTTCCTACTAAAATTATCTCTTTAAGGCAACTGCAGCTCTTTTAATAAAAGCAAAATTCTGCAGATGTTGCAAATCTAAAATAGAAACAGGAAGAGCTGGAAAACTCCAACAGCTGTGACAATATCTGTTCATGGATTGAAAGAATCAACAAAGATAAACTTACATATGGAAAGAAGCAGAAATAACTTTGCCTGAAATAAGCTATTTAAGTACAAGGACAAACTTATTAAGGAATTGAAAACAATCAGACATGCTAGGGAAAACGAGGAGTTGAAGTTACATAAACAAAGTTTTATCAATTGCTTGATGAATGGCTGCCTCATGCCACAAGGACAACTGATTGCCTTCCAAAAGATTTAAACTGAGGAAAGCTGTGTCTTCAAACAGACAGTCAATGCCAAATGTAACAAGAATAAGGAAGCTACTTCTGATAAGAAGGCAAGCTGCACACTTGCAATATTTTGGATGAACAGAATCACCAATAACATCACATCATAGACCTGAAGGATGAAAACCTACATGAGATTCCAACACCAGAACTATTCATAGGCAGAATTTTGAAGAACAACAGTGCATACGAATCAAATCCTGAACATTAGAGACAGACACTTTTTTTTGGAGTCATAGCTAAATTCCACCATTAACCAGGTAATAGCCAAGTTGAGTTCTGAGGCTTAGTGTGCTTACCTGAGGGGGGTCTTATTTTGGTTGGTACATGCAATAAAGTTTAAATCATTGTTTCTGTACTTGATGGTCTGTGAGATTTCTTAATAAGTAGCCAAATTACAGGTAACTTGTGGTGATTTACCCACAGCAAAAGATATTAGTAGAAACAGAAAGTTTGCTTATTTTAGAATTACTGAAATATGTAATTACTTTATAACTTGAGTAAACCACAAAGTACTCACCATTAATTGGAAAGGATCAAAGTGAAGAGATGATGGAGATAATAGTTTATGTTTAAAAACTGATGCTGTACTGAGTTAACTCTGATTCGAAGTAATGTATTGTTCAAAAATGTTTCCACTTTTGGTGGGATAAAATTAAACTAAAAATACCCCAGATAACAGTGAGCATGATGGAACAGCAAAACATTTCCGAAGAATGACAAATTATAGTTCATTTGCCAAGCATATATGGTCCGAAAGTCCTTGCCAGTGAAATTCTACTTGCCCTGAGAGTCTGAGCTCCAGTGTTTGGAATCAAAGCATCTTTTATCTCTGTTCTAAAAAAAGACTCTGAACTGGGGAAGGAGAAGCCAGCTTTCTCCAATATCACATTTAAGTGGATAAGCTTTGAATAAGACATGAAGGACAGGACATAATTGTTGTATCTCTCTATCCTACTAGCTTTATTTTACAGCAAAATTACTTCTGTTTAGTCAGGAAAGGTAAATAACTAGGCCTGTCTGTCTGCTTCATGCATAAACTCAAAAAAGATGCCAGGGGAAGTTGTGTAATTTATTTTATGAACTCATTTAAGAAATTGAGTTAAATTAATTGAGGTGCACTGTGCGCTTTGAGAGATGTTTGCATCTAGGCTGGTTTTGAACAAGCTGCTGTCAGTTGCTGGGAAAGTGCCAGTTTTTGCAAGTGCAAACTACTGAGGTGTGGCTTTTTGCACAGATCTGTCAATTATATTTTTCTGAAAGCTTTCATCATGCCATTACATTGTCATTCCAGTAATAACAAACTTTATTGCCCAAGGAGATCAAAACAAATGACTTCAACAGTTGATAAGCCCAAATAAACTGAACAATGTCCAACCCAAGCAATCTTAACGCAGGAACACTAAGTAAGCCTAGATTTTGGGCAGTAAGTACTGTTATTTACCAAACATAATCTTTCTTTTTATATCCTTTTACATATTTGCTTATCCTATCATTTAAATTAGTTCTCCACACCCCTGTCTTCTATTTGTATGAAAACTATTGTCTCTGTAATGCCCTGAGAATGAATGGTATGGCTAAATTCTTTAGAGTTGGGCAAAAGATCAGTGAAAACTGCACCTACTAAATTTGAAGGGTGAGGGGAATGCATTTTCTTTATAA
Source organism: Chiloscyllium plagiosum (assembly GCF_004010195.1). Lineage (NCBI taxonomy): Eukaryota > Metazoa > Chordata > Chondrichthyes > Orectolobiformes > Hemiscylliidae > Chiloscyllium > Chiloscyllium plagiosum. The sequence continues at coordinate 53,190,740 of NC_057713.1, read as the reverse complement.
AAATGTCATAAGAGAGGCAATGAATGAAACTTGTCAACTGCTGCAAAAAAAAAGGATCAAGGATGGGATTGCCTATGGTTGGCCATATATCTGTGACAGTGACTGAATTTCAAATGCCTCTTCATCCATTCAGGCTGTTCTGCAGAAATATGGACATTACTGAGAATCTCAATATTTTGACCTTATTCTCTTGTAGAGATAAACACAAGGAGCAAGCATTTGGTTTTCAAGAATTGTAAGCTTCACCATGACTGACAATGCTATTGATTCTTTACACATTTCCCATGAGTCTATCTCTTTTTAAATCTCCACATGCATAAATAGAAAGGGATTCCTATTGGTGTACAATCATATGCAAGAGATCATGCATGTAATTCCTGTTATCCTGGGAGGAAACACAACTCTATCATTCTGTGGCAGTTTGCTGACCAGGTCAGGATTTGTTGCCAATTCCCACTTGAACCGCTAAGCCTTTGCAGTGGAGGTACACCTACATCCCGGTGAGGAAGAGAGTACTAGAATTCTGACTCTAACAGTAAAGGAGTGGCGATAAATTTCCAAGTCATGATGTATAACTTGGAAGGGAATTTGGATGTTGTGATGTTTCCATGCATCTTCTGTCCTGCCCTTCTAAGTTGCAGATGTTGTGGATTTTGAAGGTGCTGTCAAAAGAGAGTGGGTGAGTGGCTTTATGTAAAATTTACTCATGGGATGTGGGTGTTGCTGACTGGCCAGTGTTTATTGCTCATCCCTAGTTGTTATTGAGAAGGTAGTGGTGAGCTGCTTTCTTGAACCGTTGTAGTCACATGCATCCATGGTGCCATTAGAGACAAAATTCCAGGGGTTTGATGAAGTGATAGTGAAGGAATGGCGATATATCCAAGTCAGGATGATTTGAGACTTGGAGGAGGACTTGTAAGTTGTGGTGTTCCAGTTTACCTGCTACCCCTGTCCTTCAATATGGCACTAGTTGGAAATTGGAAGGTGCTGTATAAGGAGCCTTTGTGAATTTCTGTAGTGCATGTAATAGATGGTACACAGAGGAGCTCCTGAATGTTGGTGGCAGGAGAGTGAGTGTTTTGGATGTGGTGTCATTCAATCGAGTGTCTGGATGATGATGTGCTTCCTGAGTGTTATTGGAGCTGTTCTCATCTGAACATGTGGGCAGTATTCCCTTATACTCCTGACTCAAGCCTTGTGGATAGTAGAGAGGCTTTAAGAGTCAAGAGGAGAGTTGCTTGCCTTAGGGTTCCTAGATCCTGACTTGCTTTTGTAGCCACAGTATTTATATCGTTAGTCTAGTTCAGTTTCTGGTCAATGGTAACACTAAGGGTGTTGATTGTGGGAATTCAGTGATGGTAATGGCATTGAATGTCAAGGGACAATGGTTAGATTCTCTGTTGTTTGAGATGGTCATTGCCTGGCACTTGTATAGTGGTGAATTTGTTTGCCACTTGTCAGCCATGTCTAGATATTGTGCAGGTAATGCTGCATTAGGATCTGGACTGCTTCAGTACCTGAGCATTTGCAAATGGTAATAAACATTGTGCAATCATCAATGAACACCCTTTCTCCTAACTACATGGTGGAGGGAAAGTCATTGATGAAGATGTCTGAGGCCTAGACAGTATCCTAAGGACCTCCTGCAGAGATGTCCTGGAGCTGAGCTGACTGGACTCCCCTACCACAACCTTTGGGCCAGGTAAGACTCCAACCAGCAGAATGTTTTCCCACTGATTTTGAGTGACTCTAATATTGATAGAAGTCCTTGATGACACACTCGGTCAATTACAACTTTGATGTATCTCTCATTACCCATTTGGAGTTCAGCTGTCTTGTCTGTGTTGTAATGTGTAAAGTCAATGCTGTAATGTGGTGAGCAGTGGAGTGGCCCTGGCAGAATCTAAACTGGCTGTCACTGACTAGTTTATTACTGAAATTGAAAGCTTCAGCAGTATCCACTCCATCACACTCTCAGGTGTGCATTTCAAATCCCAACCACTTGTTTCAAGAAAAACATTTGCTCCTTCATCATTGCTTCATTTTCCAATCATCTGAAACCAATGCTCTTTGGTTCACAATCCCCTCATCAATAGGAATAGTTTCTTGCTATCTACAACCACAAGACCGCTGGTGTTTTTGAATACCTCTATTAAAGTATCCTTTATTTAACGTGTACTCAATATAAAATATAGTGAAAAGTGAGTACCATTAATTTAGAATAAAATTTTTAAAAATCTAAAGAGGTTCCAATGTTTCCTCTTCCACTGCTATAGCATACCACCACCAGAGTCCCTCTTTGGGCTTCCCAGCCACGCCATGCCGCCGAGGATTGCTCCAGGCTACACCACCCTATGCCACGCTACTAGGTAAAAAAAATGACTGCAGATGCTGGAAACCAGATTCTGGATTAGTGGTGCTGGAAAAGCACAGCAGTTCAGGCAGCATCTGAGGAGCAGTAAAATCAACATTTCGGGCAAAAGCCCTTCATCAGGAATACAGGCAGAGTGCCTGAAGGGTGGAGAGATAAATGAGAGGAGGGTGTGGGTGGGGAGAAAGTAGCATAGAGTACAATAGGTGAGTGGGGGAGGGGATAAAGGTGATAGGTCAGGGAGGAGGGTGGGGTGGATAAGTGGAAAAGAAGATAGGCAGGTAGGACAAGTCATGGGGACAGTGCTGAGCTGGAAGTTTGGAACTGGGGTGAGGTGGGGGAGGGGGAAATGAGGAAACTGTTGAAGTCCACATTGATGCCATGGTGTTGAAGTGTTCCGAGGTGGAAGATGAGGCGTTCTTTCTCCAGGCGTCGGGTGGTGAGGGAGCGGTGGTGAGGGAGCGGCAATGAAGGAGGCCCAGGACCTCCATGTCCTCGGCAGAGTGGGAGGGGGAATTGAAATGTTGGGCCACAGGGCGGTGTGGTTGTTTGGTGCGGGTGTACCAGAGATGTTCCCTAAAGCGCTCTGCTAGGAGGCATCCAGTCTCCCCAGTGTAGAGGAGACTGCTTCGGGAGCAACGGATACAATAAATGATATTGGTGGATGTGTAGGTAAAACTTTGATGGATGTGGAAGGCTCCGTTAGGGCCTTGGATGGAGGTGAGAAGGGGGTGTGGGCGCAGGTTTTGCAATTCCTGCAATGGCGGAGGAAGGTACCAGTGTGGGAGGGTGGGTTGTAGGGGGGCGTGGACCTGACCAGGTAGTCACGGAGGGAACGGTCTTTGTGGAAGGCGGAAACGGGTGGGGAGGGAAATATATCCCTGGTGGTGGGATCCACTTGGAGGTGGCGGATGATTTCTTGTCAAATCATCACTGACGACATTCCAAACTAATTGAGATGGATAAATAATCTGTGTTCATCGTTCCCTTGTTGGGATTTGTAAAATATGCCCAAAGAGGCGAGTACAGCTACATGTTTATTTTTCTTTTCAGAGACTTCATAATTTTAACTTTTGCTCAAGTGGCTGAAATACACAAGTGGCTTCAAGTCTGGAGGAAAACATGCAATTCAAATAGGCAGTAACAAAACATATGAGAATTCTCCATCTTCTGTTTTACAAACAACAATCGTTACCTCATTGGGGAAAAAAAGAAAATCAATGAATTGCATTGTGTACTTTAAGCTATTTAAAAAGAAAAAGCATTATTTTAATTTCTACTCAAGAATGTTATAAAAGAGAAAATGAGAAATTGTTTTGCCAGTTTAATTGCCTCGAAAGGAGGCCAAAAGTAACCAATTAAGTGAGTCTATTTTGCAAGAGTTGGTGAAATATGTTCTATTTTGGCTTTTCAGCATCAGATATCCATGGCAGTCATTTTAAATAGGTGTTGGGCCCCTGGCAAATGCTAATGACAAGAGCTGTCACTGTTTAAGCACTCCGCTGCAGGCTCTGCTCCATTTTTTAATCTCCACAGAGTCCTATCTGGTCGTGCTTAAAAAGGACCACTGGAGGTCACCAAAAAACATAAGTTTCATCTTTTTAATCTTGCCTTCAGTTGGAGCCAGGAGGAACACAGCACTTTCACAGAAGTGTTACAGGCAAAAGCGGGAAGATAGATTTTCATTTGCATGGCAATAGATTGGAAAAGGTGGGGGTGGGGGGGGGGGGGGGGGGGAGTAGATACAACAAAGCATGGATGTTCTTGTATACCAGTTATTGAAAGTAAACCTGCAGGTGAAGCAAGCAGTGAAGAAGGCAACTGGTATGTTGGCCTTCATAACAAAAGGATTTGAGGACAAGACCTGGGATATCTTACTGCAATTGTACAGGGCCTTTGTTAGACCAAACTTCGTGTATCATGTGCAGCTTTAGTCTCCTTATCTAAGGAAACATGTCCTGGCTGTTAAGGGAGTACAACAAAGGTTTAATCAGATTAATTCCTGGGATGGCAGAATTCATGGTAGGAAGAGAAACTGGATTGGTTAGGACTATTCTCCCTGGAGTTCAGAAGAAACTAGAAAACCATAACATTCTTACAGGGTTAATCCAAGAAGGATGTTCCCAACTATGGGGGGTCCAGGACTGGGGGACACAGTTTAAAGTTACATTATAGGGCATTTAGGAGAAATTTCTTCACCTAGAGAGCAGTGGAATTCTCTGCCCAGGCAACAGTTGAGGCCAAAATACTGAGTTTCTTTCAAGAAGGAATTAAAGGGAGGGGAGAAGGCAGGAATAGGTTATTGAGCTGGATAATCAGGCATGTTATATTGAATGGTGGAGTAGGCTTGAAGGTCCTTGAAAGGCTTTTATCTTCTCTGTTTCTATGGTAGAGGGATATTTGTATGGCTGAAAGTCAATTTCAAATAGTGTTCTGCAGGTCTTGCTCCTGGGGCTCTTGCTCTTTGTATTATGCATTAATGTTTTAGACTTAAATGTAAGGGTTATAATCAAGATGTTTGTGGATAACATGAAAACTGGTAGAATGTTAAATTGTGAGGAGGATACCTATAAATTGCAAGAAAAGAATGGACTAATCTGGTGTGGCAAATTGAATTCAACCAATCAAAGTGTGAGGCAGTGCACTTGAGAACTAACAAGGCAAGGGATTACACAATGAATGTCCCAGCACCCTGGAAAATACTGAAAATCTGAAGGCTCTTGGTGTGCTTGTCCATTGTTCCATGAAGGTAGCTGGGCAGGTGGATAAGGTGTTTAAGAAGACATATGGGACACTTGTCTTTATTAGCCAAGGCATAGAATATGAGATATGGAAGGTTATTCTTGATCTGTATAAAATTCTGCTTAGGCAATGACTGGAGTTTTGTGTGCAGTTCTGGTCACAACATTATACGTAAAATGGGATTACACTAGAGACACTCCAGAGGAGATATATCCAAATGCGGTCTTGACTGGAACGTCTGAGCCGTGAGAAAAGATTGAATAAATTGGGGTTGTTTTCCTTGGAGTGGAGGTTGAGAGGGTATTGTGAGGAGCACGGATGTAAGGTAGAAGGCTAAGTGGAGAGTTGAGGAGAAATATTTTCACCGAGAGGATGTGTGTCCAAAAGTTATTTCCTGAAAGAATGTTTGAATTGGAAACTCTCGTAGCACTTAAGTGTAATTTAGATATTCATTTGCATTGCCATTGCATCGAAGGCTAGGGGCTGTAAGCTGGAAATCGGATTAGTGTAGCCAGATGCTTTTTGATCTGTATGGACATAGCAGGCCAAATGGCCTGTTTCTGTTCTGTAAATGTCTGTGAGTCTATGAATAATCAGCTGTTGCTCTTAAATTTGACATCACATGATTTTCCAGACACCATTTTGATTTTAATTGAGCTGGTAGCTATGCCCTCAATTGCTACACTAAGCGGTTAATACTTTGCCTTTTTCTCACCCACCCACATACAATTCAGCAATGATCACCAGCAGCAACAACAAATGAACTGTACTTCTACAAAGTTGCACTGATCCTTTGTATGTGTGATCCATGTAGCTGAGGACGGCATAGCGATGACCTGTGTTAAAGTGTCTATTGTGCCCCGAGAATAAATCTGTGGCATTAAAAACTGAAACCATTGGAGATTAAGTTTCCATCTTTATCAACAGTCTGATAGGATTCCTAAATAAATAAAAGGGTCATTATAGTTTCAATGTATCTAACCAAAGTAAAGTAAAGAATATGTATTTCCAGTGTATCCATATGATGTTATTGTTCTAAGTTGATTCAATCTGATAAACCTCTTTTGTGTCATAGGATATTTAGAAGGCTAGCCCCTTAGAGATGTAGAAATGAGATGCAAATATAGATGTCGACCGTTCAGCAAACTCTGCATATCAAATAGAGATCAAGTATAATGCTGCACAGTGGAGCAAGCATTTCGGATGTGCAGACAATGCTTCAGATTAGGGATTCAGGCATGCACATGATATGGTCCAGTGAAGGATGGGCAAAATTGTTAACAGTATACAATCTGGTTAATATTGCTATGTTTTGAGATCTCACTATGGGCTTGAATAAGATACAGTAACTTGACATAAAAGATTACAAATACAGCTGTGTGGAGATATGTGGGAAAGGGATAATTCTCTCATGTTTCTGCTCACACTTGCAATTGACAATCTCAACCTTTTATTCACAAACAGGGACTGCCAGTTAATGTATTTGTTTGGATTTGGCTGTTGGTCTTGTTTTCTTTTCAATTCTCAGGTTAAACATCCAACATTTCAACACTCCAAGGGAGAAGAAGCAAGATGTTTCATTGACCCTCTGAAGCTCTTCCTAAAGCATGGCAGCATTGAGATCAATGACTAGAAGGAACATGGTACCAATCATTTAGAACGGCAATAACTTGTCCATCAAGCTGCATCACGCCTTGACTCACAACAGGTTAGTCATAAATCTGAGCAACAGCAGTGAAGGACAGAAAAAGAATAAATCCTATATCCATATTCCATGATCACATGGGATGTTCTCCCTCACACATCTACAGATCTGCTGGTTCAAACCATCCTGTCCAGTTGCAAGCACACCCATGGCAGAAAACCATGACCCTGAATAGAAGTCATCACTAAATCAAAGCACAGCAGTCAATGTTCTTTTTGCTGAAGGATTTTTCTACTATCTTGCTTTTCTATATTATAATATTAAAAGTGGGATATCCCTTGATGACAGTACAATGAATAGTACCTCAGATATTGAAGTAGTTCATGCCTGCATTCAGCAAGACATGGAAATCATTCAGGCTTATGCTGATAAGTGGCTAGTAACAAGCCAACATGTCACCCAAGTCCCAGCATAGAATGACCATCTCCAAAGAGAGAATTTAACTATCCTCCCTCAATGTTCAGTGGGATCACCATCTCAGAATCCCACGCGATTAAGATTCTTGGGGTTACAATTGATCAGAAAGTTAACTGAAGCAGCCATATAAATTCTGAAGAGAAAAGGACCAAGTTTCAGAGGTAAGAATGTAGAAAATTCAGCAGAATGCTAAAATGTAGGTCCTCAAGGGTAGTATTATCTGGATATCTGCAATGAGCTAGTGAGAGTACGAACAGGAGGATGGAGCAGATGAATGCATTGCTGAGGAGCTGGTGTAAACAAGAACTCTTCACATTTTTGAATCATTGGAATCGCTTCTGGGGTAAAAGTGACCGTATAAGGAGGATGGGTTGCACCTGAATTGGAAGGGGACGAAACTGGTGAGGAGATTTACTCGACTGCTCAGGAGTTAGTAAACTCGTAAAGCAAGAGGATGAGAGGACCCAGGGAGACAGTGAGAAAAAAGATCAGACTGAGACTGATGCAGGGTAGGCAGGAATAAAGCAGAGAATTAGGTAGGATTTATAAATTCAACTGCATTTATTTCAATACAAGAGGCCTGACAGGTAACGCAGATGAACTCAGGGCATGGCTAGGAATGATTACAGAAACATGGCTTAGGGATGGATGGGATTCGCAGCTTAATATTCCAGGGTATGGATGCTATAGGAAGGATAGAAAGGGGGGCACGAGAGAAAGGGAATGGAGTTTTTGATTAGGGATAACATTATGGCTGTACTTAAGGAGGATATTTTGTGGGTGTACATTCAGGGAAATTATTTGGGTGGAACTGAGAAATAAGACAGGGATGATCACTGATTTGGAATTGCACTATTGACACCCTCCAGTAGTCAGCAGGAAATTGAGAAGCAAATTTCTAAGTGGATCTCAGTTATCTGTAAGGATAATAAGGATAGTAATGGGAGGGTATTCTAACTTTTCAAACATAGACTGGGATTGCCATAGTGTTAAAGGGTTTGTGTATAAGAACATTTTCTGATTCTGTATGTGGATGTACCTACTAGAGAAGGTGCAAAACCTGACTTACTCTTGGGAATTAAGGAAGGGTAGATGAGTGAGGTGTCAATGGGGGAGCACTTTGGGGCCAGTGATCATAATTCTATTAGTTTCAAGGGTTCAGAAAAGATTTGCAAGCATGTTGCCAGGGTTGGACATTTTGAGCTACAGGGAGAGCTTGAAAAGGCTGGGACTATTTTCCCTGGAGCTTCGGACAGTGAGGGTTGACCTTATAGATGTTTATAAAATCATGGGGAGCATGAATAGGGTGGGTAGACAAGGTCTTTTCCCCAGGGTAGCAGAGTCCAGAACTGGAGGGTGTATTTTTAATGTGAGAGTGGAAAGATTTCAAAGGGATCTAAGGGGCAGCTTTTTCAGAGAGGATGGTGCATGTATGGATTGACCTGCCAGAGGAAGTGGTGGAGGCTGGTACCATTACAGCATTTAAAAGGCATCTGGATGGTTACATGAAGAGCAAGGATTTACAGGGATATGAGCCAATTGGCAAATGGGACTAAATTAATTTAGAATAGCTGGTCAGCATTAATACATTGGACTGACTTTTCTGTTCCATGCTGTACAACTCTATGACTATGACTCAGGTGCAGCTAACTCAATTCCTGATTCCCAAAGTCCTTCTACCATTTGCAAGGCAAAATCAAGAGTGTTATTGAATACCATACATCTGCCTGGAAGAGGGTGGCTCCAGCACTCCCAAAAAGCTCAACATCGGCCAGAATAAAGTATCCTACATGGTGTACAGCTCATCTGCCATGTTGAATCCTTACTCCCCACGAGTGCGCAGTTGCAGCTATGTATTGTTGCAACTTGTTAAGGTTTAAACAGAACCTCCCAAATTCACACCTACCACTTCAAAGAACAAGGGCAGCAGATATATGGGAACACCACCATCATCTGCAAGAATACTAACTTCTGTGCCCTCGTCTACATCAATGGAACTGAGGTTGAGAGGGTGGAGAGTGTCAAGTTCCTCAGAGTGACAATAACCGACAATCTGTCCTGAACTTCCCACGTAGAAGTGATGGTCACGAAGGCACAACAACACCTCTTCTTCCTCAGGCAGCTCAGGAAATGTGACAGGTCCATAAGGACCCTCACCAACTTTTACACATGCACCACTGAAAGCATAATATCTGGGTGCATAACAACTTGGTCTGGCAACTGCTCTGCCCAGGATTGTAAGAAACTACAGAAGGTGGTGTGCACAGCCCAGACTAACATGGAAACCAACCTTCCATCCATGGATTCCATTTACATGGTTCACTGCTGTGGAAAGGCTGCCAACATCATCAAAGATCCATCGCACCACAGTTATGCTCTCCTACAACCCCTTCTGTCAGGCAGAAGATACAGAAGACTGAACACACGCATTAACAGGTTCAGGAACAGCTTCTTTCTGGTCGTTATTAGACTGATGAATGGGTTCTCTAGCCTCAAATAATATGGATCTTGCTAATGTTGATCTCGCCTCTATGACTCTGTCTAAGTCTTTTTGATCTGTACATCCTTGCTTACTATGATCTACCTGTACTGCTCATAAACAACGCTTTTCACTGTATTTCGGTAAAGGTGACAAACAATCCATCAAATTGTCTGTAATTAAAAAAGATGGAATGCCTCCAGGAGACTGGTGAAGCAAGTTGCACCATTGCGATATCAAACCAAGGACAAGTAGCAACAAATTTAACATACATATGTTGGTAGTTGTGTAATGGGCCCATTGCTACATACTAGCACATTTTAAGAGTGTTACCATACCATATATTGTAACAGCATATTTTGTTCCTTTTCTAAATATTTCAAGTAATCATACATCTAAGCCTTCCAAAAGGTCTAGGTCCAAGACTCATCTGCCTCAGATGTAGATCTTAAAATATCAAAAGAGATTGTATAAAATAACTTCATCAATGATTTAATTTATTCATTTACATTGATAAGAGCAATTTATGCTGAACAATCTGGAGTAAGCCCTGATTTGCTTCAAAACAAAGATTTTCAATTAGTAGTTATGGTGAATGCAGCAAATTGTTAAATATTGAACTCCAAATTGTGAATTGTTTACTGGTATGCATAATGGACATTGTGTTTGGTGCATGTACACGTGATGCTCCACCTAGTGGTTGTATTGGCCACAAACACTGCCAAATTTTAAAAGACCTCAATGACTTTAGAAATGTTGGGTGCCTGTGACAAGCCATCATGACTTGTGCCTATTAATATGGCACAAGTAACTGGAAATATACTTTAGAATGTTATTTTGACTTTACTATCTAATCTGAATGTCCTGCCTATTCATTCAGTCAAAAAACAATTGTTAACTCTAAAATATACAGTATATTCTTTGGCCTCCATTTTCTTTCCCCCATTTACTTCAGACTACTTGAATATTTCATTGCTGCTTCACATGCAGGTCCCTCTGTAGCTTAACTGATTTTCTCTTAACATGGTCCTTTATTCATTATACAGTATGAATATCAGTCAGGAGTGACCTTTCGAGATGAAATGTTCAACAAAAGTTTTCACCCCTTGGGTAAAATATCCCATGCTATTATTTGAAATAGCAGTAGGGACGTTATCCTTTTAGTCCTGGGTGACTTTTATCTCTCAAAGAACATCATTAAAACGTATGATGTTGTCATTGCCACAATGTTTGTGTGACCTTTCTGTGAATAAATTGGCCTGCACATGTCCTATCTTACAAGAATGATTAGATTTCAAAAGTACATTGATAGCTGTCCAGCATCTAGGGTTATTCTGGCATTAGGTTAAACACTATTTTCTCTTGTCAGGAATCCTATCTCACATTCTGCCTTTTTTCCTTACTGATTTATTTGTTATGTTGTAATGTAAACTGTATGATTCATACACATTTTTAATATTATTTATTACAAGTTTGCATTCTTGGATATTGGCTTAGTGAGAAACATAGGGTTTTTGGTATGTCTGAACTTAATAATTAGATTAGATTAGATTAGATTACAGTGTGGAAACAGGCCCGTCGGCCCAACAAGTCCACACCGACCCGCCAAAGCGCAACCCACCCATACCCCTACATTTACCCCTTACCTAACACTACGGGCAATTTAGCATGACCGATTCACCTGGCCCTGCACATCTTTGGACTGTGGGAGGAAACCGGAGCACCCGGAGGAAACCCACGCAGACACGGGGAGAACGTGCAAACTCCACACAGTCAGTCGCCTGAGGCGGGAATTGAACCCGGGTCTCTGGCGCTGCGAGACAACAGTGCTAACCACTGTGCCACCGTGCCGCCCTTAAATTAATTATAAGTATTTCTGTAGCTATGTGATTTGTTCTAAATTAGATTTTGAGGTCTAGCTTTAAAATTAGACCAGGAGTGTTGAGATAGAACTTTGAAGAGGTTTCTTGAAGCTGAGTATATTTTTCAGATCCTGTGCTTGAAGAAGCTATCAGTCTATAAACCAAAATGGCTTAAACATGTCAAGGGAGTCTGGTCTGAGTACTGTCTGGGTACTATGCATGACATCCTTTCATGTACTGTGCCGGGATAGGTTTCGGTTGCTGTACAAAAGTTACTGTTCCTTCTTCAATTTATAAAGTTGTGTTTTGGGATTAATGAGATTATATACTTTTATTGTGTTTTTAGATATCTTTGAATTTGTGTTCAGTTTAATCATTTTATTAATCATCTTCTGTTTTATTATTAAAACAAAATCTACAACATTGTGTATGTTTGTTTCAACAGGATACTACTTCGTTAAAACCAAAACAAAACAAAATATGATCTAGGACCTGACTTGTCCAGTAGTGACATCCACTGGAGTTATATCAGTATTCTTAAATCTTCATTTATCATGTTTTACTATATATTTCTTAATTTCTATCCTTGATTTCTTGTATTTTCTGTTTTTTTTTAAATTATACCTATTGAATTTATATACCATCTTCTTCAATTTTATCTACTAATGATTTATTTTTGGCATGCTGAAACTTCTTAGTGATAAATGTTCACATTGGAATCAATGATTTCCTTTACACTAAATGATCAACTATTCTGTGTATCATTTTCTCTTGCACGGCACATCAATGAGTTGACATTGTTTTCTTGTAATCTGTCCTATTCTAATCTGGTGCCTTTATTTTTTTATTAACTTTCTCCTTTACTATGTGGGTCTTGAATTTCACTACATTAATGTCAATGCTCCTTACCTGCTTAACAACACTGAACTTATTTGCCTGATTTATTTTGTTTCTTATTTTTGGATCTAACAATAACAAAATCTAACAGAGTATTTCCTCTTGTGGGCATATGAATAGATGCCTTCAAGAGCAAGATAATATTTGGCTGAAAATGGCACCAATCTCAGAAACATTGAAGTTAATGGGTGGGAAGAGGTGAAGTGTGGAAAGACTCTTCAGTAACTGCACTAGTGCAGTTGCAGTACCACTACTCACGGATGGCACAGTGGTTAGCACTGCTGCCTCATAGTACCAGAGACCTGGGTTCAATTCCTGCCTCAGACAACTGTCTGTCTGGGCTTCCTCCAGGTGCTCTGGTTTCCTTCCACAGTCCAAAAGGGGAATAGGTCTGGGTGGGTTGCTTTTTGGAGGGTCGGTGTGGACTTGTTGGGCCAACGTAATCTAATCTAATCCACTTGATGCATTGTCATAGATCACCAAATTTAGATTACAACACTGTTAATTCTACCAACCAAAAGGTCATCAGCAACAATATAATAAAAGTAGTGTCATGATTATATACAGTCTCTTCTCATTGATTAACTTAAAAGCCTTGAACTTTGGTTCGAGAGAAATCCTATTAAAAATAAGCTAGAGTCCTTTAATAAGACCACCAAAGCCATTTGACCTGAAGCAAGCCAAAAGGACAACAATATACAAAAGAATTTCTAAATAGCACAGTTGCAGAAAGGTTATTCAAGGGGTAATTACCCAGACATTATCATTTGTTATTTGGAATGTATATGGCACACATTGATTCCTGGTGTCAAAACTTCTTGCCTGGAATAAAGATTTACATCTAAATTTCATTCCGAACCCCACTATCTATATATAAGGAACACAGGAGCACTCTGATAATAGTTGCAAAATTAATTGTCTCCATTCTGTGCCAACAGTCAATTTTGACATGCAAAAAACCTATCCTGTAAGAGGCTTTGGTTGTAAGTTGGAATTTCTGCTTTAGAAATGAAACTTCTGGAAACATGATGTAACATAATAGGGAATTGCATAACATCAGGATGTGGTTCCTGTTTCTGAAAAGATGTGATCAGCCCTGAGAGAAAACGAAAAGTGATCCGAGGACATTTCAATAATTGCAACATTTGTGATGATTGATTGTATCCAAAAAAAAGGCTAATTGAAATGAAAGGACATTAAACCATTTTTCTTAACCTTCCCTTGTATTGGACACAATTCCCTCTGTAGCTGTATGAGTGTACATATGTGGGCCCAAGACACTGCATAACGGCTGTCTGCCTGATGTCATTTTTCTGTTATTTTCCTTGTTTTTAACAGTGATCAAATCTGTTCTTCCTTTGCTTAATGAAAATCTCAATGATTTGCTTCTTATTACTTACAGCAAAAGCAGTTAAATACATTGCTAACTGGAGTGAGGCACCGCCTCTTCGAAATAGAACAAACTCTTCTAGGGAGCAACTGAGGAGGTTGAACAGAGGGAAACTGATACACCATTTCTCACCTGGTTGTAACATACCAATTCCAAGTTGCCTTCCAAGTCACTAAACCATCAAAATTCCTTCAATGACATTGGAAACATCCAAATCTAGGACTCCAGTAATGCAAAGTCGAAGATTTACCCCTTTCACAGCAACTTGAGCAAGTGAATGAAATGTGACTTAACAAGCACTGTCCACATCATGTGGAGAAACAAATTAAAACATCCTGGTATGTCTTGGAGTTCTTACTTTCTCGTTTAATTCAATGCTTCATCTTAAAAGGACAGTCAAGCTCCAAAAAAAAACCTACAAAGGCCAACTTGAATTCCTGTAAGGATTGTAACTGAGGATACTGAAACTGGATCCAGTGCTCACAGATTTTTAAACTTCTTCATAGAGGTTCCTTTGGGCTTATAAAGCGAGAAGACGGTGCTGTTATTTGGGATCCAGGAAATTTGAGAGAAAGTGAGGACTGCAGATGCTGGAGAAGTCAGAGTTGAAAAGTGTGGCACTGGAAAAGCACAGGAGGTCAGGCAGCATCTGAGGAGCAGGAGAGTCGACGTTTCAGGCATTAGCCCTTCATCACGAAATATGACGAATCAAAGTTCAGTGAAAGGAGCTGACTTTGGCAGTGACACAACTAAACCTATATGGCAATCAATGTCAGATATAGTTGAATCTCACACCAACTCCTTCATCACACTTTGCAACATAAGAGAGAAATTTCACATTTTCAGTCTCCTTGTCTTTGTTAAACACCATCTACCATGTATCATAAATGTTCATAAAATACTACATTCATGAGTCTTCATTCTTCATACACTTTTCCTCCCAATTCTTTATCTAACATAAGGGAAACAATAAAACCACTACAGGACATGATGTTTTTGCTTGTTTATTACATTTGCTATCATTCTAATTAAATAAATGCTTTGTACAACTTATCTTACATTCCTTATTGTGAGAACTTGCGAATGTTCCGATGATATATTTTCTTTTTAATCAAAGGAAGTATTTCATTACCAACACAAGGAACTGCCACAGGCCTTGTATCTCATTGTCTCTGGCCTTTTACTACAAATAAGGAGGAAGCCCTGGAACTTGGGTAGATCTGTTAGAAGGTTAGAAATCAGGAAATAAAGAAGAAGACACCAGTTTTTGGCTAATAACCTAATCAATCTCTTACCATTCTTTGACTCCCTTCAATATATAGATCACCTGTCTTCATAGTATATTGTTAATTGTCATACCTGCAATTAACATTGTTGCAATCATTAAGCATATATTCAACTCTCAGTTTTTAACACATCCTTATGTATGTAACAGTAACAAGAAAGGCCATAACAGCAGAAAGAACTTGACCTTCCTGATGAACTTCTCCATGCATTGTCATTCATTGTCTTTCCATCACGCACCAGCCTCATGATACTTACCTGGAGGAATAGTTAATGAATGTTACTGAATTGCAAAGTTGCTTGGAGGACCTGGAAGTAAAAATGAACACACACTCACGGTTCCTATCTAAAAGGCCTTGGGACCAAACATCAGATATTCTATACTTAAAAGAATGAAATCTTGTTGAGCATCAGAGATATGTACAGGAATAGAAGATGGTAACCAAGAAATTGAATTTCTACCCAACACAGATCAGTAAAGTTCTGAAGAAGAGTCATGGTGGACTTGAAATGTTAGTTCTGTATCTCTTTCCCTGTATTCTCTGTATTTGTTTCAGGTCAGTAAAGTGAATGGTTTGTGTCTCTGTTATCTCAACCTTGACACTTGGGCCTGATAGTTTCTTTGGTGATTCAACCATTGTTTCTGGCTTTCAGCTACCCTAACCTTGTTCGGTGTACTGGTGAATAATATGTTTACATAGACTGTTATTGTTATGAGAGCTGAACTAAAATTCCCAAAACCACCCTCGATCAAGTATTTTATCATACCAGGAAAAGGTCAAGAATAATTACAGCACCTATTTCAGGACTATTATGCACTTTAGTTATAATCTGTGGGTCTTTTATTAGAGCCAGAACCCCTCAAACCATTTCAAAAAGGTAGCCCAGACCTTAACATTTTTAGTTATTTTAAACAGGGTTAGATGGATATTCCAGGAGTGATGCAGTTGGCCCAACCATTTGGTTTTAAACAAAACAGTATTTAATTGCACATGAACAAAAGAAAACTGGATTTAGAATAACATAACTATTTAGAACCCAATCGACTCTATCACAAATTAATGCTGCTGTTCAAAATACTTGGAACATTCCCATAAACACCCTCTTGGCAAAAATGGTAAAATCAAGCATAGGTTCTTACAGGAGAGATATCAGAAAGAGAAAGGAATCAGCCTGGAGCTGTTTCTTTGACCAACAGCCTTACTACTTGCTAAAACCAAACCAAACTAAATCCTGAATTGGGACAGCAGGCCACTCCGCTTTCAGTATACAAATTTGTTTTAGATTTGAAAGCCCTTTGCCTGAGGCAGTATCTGTTAGCTATAATCAAATTGGCCCTAAAACCCATACAACCCAGACACATCGGAATCCATGTATTTACGTGCCCTCTGAAAGAAAACCAAGGACAACTTAACTTCATTAAAGGAACAGCATCATCAAATTATGTACAGAATATGGACTGTAGCAATTCAAGAAGACAGCTTACATAACCTACTGAAGGGAAAGTATAGACACGTAAAAAATACTGGCTCGGCCGCAACATCTAAAACCCACAAAAGGATTTAAAAAACTTAAAACATTAAAGCCCTTGTCCTTGTTACAGAAGTTGATGCCAAACTGACCTTAGAAATTATTGCAGTTCACTATGAAATTTGTAAATTCAAACTTTGCTTTGAAAGAGTATGGGACAAAAGCCTTGGAGTGAGGTTCATCTTGGGTGGGAAAACAAACTGAGTGATCAGCAGATCATGGCCATGAAGTCAACTGAATGGAAGTCCAAGTAGCTGTAAACTGGTATGTTGATTCATGATGATCCATTTTATGTTGCTACTGAAGATCAGTGAAGGGCAAATCTTTGCAGTGAAACCCAACTGAAACTACCCTCCCATCCTTACCCAATACATGAATGGTCACACACCATTGATATTAGTTTGTAATGTCCTTCTGGTGTATCTCAGTATACCACACAAATAAATGAATCCCTATCAAAGAACACAAAGACCCTAATCAGTCAGATCATTCAGGCAGAGGCATTGAATCAGAATATAACAAAAACCAAGCCAGCCCATTCAACCCTGCACAATCATGTTCACTAACTCTGAAAACTGTGAGGTATGTCCCTCCCATTAGTCAACTAAGTTGTACATTGCCCTGCTCATAGAACCACTGCTTCATTACATTTGATGGTAGTACAATTGTCTTGTTCCCCAACATCAACATCATGGGAGTCACCATTAATTCAAACATCAACAGGGACTGTAACTTTCTGGATAAACAGTTTAATTACCAAGACTTATTATAGTCTAGATATTATGTGCAGAGTGGTTCAGTTCCTTATACCCCAAAGCCTTTTTCAGGCATTTGTCCCCTGTTTAATTAAGTGCAGCTGCAACAGCAATCAAGCTCAATGAGGAAGCAGTCGACATGATTGGCATTTCAACCCAACCTGAACACCCTCCATCAGCGGCCTATGTAGATAACGCGACAAGATGCACTGCATCAACTTAAGGTGGTTTCTGCACGCACACTGCCAAATTGGTGATGTCGAAACCGAGGCAGATAACGGGCAGCCAAGAACTCCCTCCCTAACATCATCACAGGACAGTATCACCCCAGGGAAAGTAACAGTTCACTGAATGTGGACCATTACTAGTTGCTCAGGCAGTTGGAGATGGACGATAAACTCAGCCTTGCCACCAGAGGAATGAATAATAGAAAAAAAAAACACTGCTACAGTACTAGAAACAAAAAAAAAGTAAAACGCGCACAGGATTCTCATACACACGTCATCGTCCTTCAGAAACGAAGATTCTTTTCACCAAAATATCAAACAGTCAAAAAAATCATATAAGAAATTCTTCTGTATAGTTCAACATATAAACAGAATATGATGATGCATGATACCATAACTAGAAATGAATTTTACTGGAGACAAGTTGTGCTCTGTTAGTTCAGTAAGAATGACTAATACGTCAGTACAAACCACATAAATACACGAGGCGATTCATAGACTTTTTCTTTGGACACACGGGGGAGCTCTGATCACGTCTTTTAATTTTTGAGCACCCTGGACGTGGGGGTGCGAACACTGTAGCAAATTTAAAACTAATCATCTCGTAATTGCTTTCGGGATGTGTACAGGAAATGCTAAATGATCATTCGTTGCCCCTCAAGACGCTGACAACGTACAGTAAATGTGCAAAAGGATTTATGAGAATCCAGACGTGCAGTTTGTGACTAAACCGTGCAATGTTTTATGTTGTAGATCGGCACGGGTTTGTTCATTCGGTTACATGACAGCGAACACAAGAGCACGTGCTTGACTTTTTAACTTGATTTTTGGTTGAAAAAGGGCAAACGAATGTGCTGGTTAAAATTACCTATCGGGTCCCGTGTGCGCGTCATGTTCCATTTATGGAGGCAGTATACAAAACATCTACACTTTAGCTCATTTATTATACATAAAATCAAGTTGTTGGTCTAAAGAAGTTGAAGAAATGTGAACACCTTCTGTGCCTGGTTTCAGTCATGTTGTGATTACTTTTTGTTCTTCATCTATACATTAGCAACATGAGATCAGTTGATACAAAGAACCAAACTGAATGACATCGCGTCCATCAGATTCTCATAAATGCAAGGTCAAATCACTAAAAGCATGTTTTATTTTAAAAGTGGTTTTCCTGGCGATCTGAAATAAATTAAAAAGCTACCTGTGGTTGAGGAAGTAACACTACAGCCGTGAGAGGTTGTCTTCAGAGAACTCTCCCGCAATGTACTTTGTGTGAAAAGTCAGCTTGGAAGAATAAAGAGCAGCATTTGTAATGCTCCTGGTGATATGCACTTAGTCTGGAGGAATCTGGACCTGGAGGGCTGCTTTCATGTAATTCTGTCATTCCCATTGAGAGGCAAGACTTTCAGATTTGCATACATTCTGTGGAAATAAGATTTCAGGGCTTTGAAAAACTAACCCCTCTTAGTGCACTCAACGCCAAAAAAAAGAGCCGGGGTTGTGATAGCCCTGGGATTTACTATTGAAATATGAACTATTGCAGTGCCATTATGTGGGTCCAAAAAGCTTCAGCTTTTGTTGAAGCGCTACACAGTAGTTGAAAAGGAAAGAAAAAGACTTTAAAGGTGGGGTTGCAAATGTTCACTATTAAATATTTGGGCACATGGAAAGGTTGTAATCTTTGAACTAAAATTCTTCGGATGTCGTCGTCCTTCAAGAGGGACGGCATGCCAATGGTTTTGCCTTTGGATAGCACCGAGGTGCTTGCTCATGACAGTGTTGAAACTAGTTACCTAACACTTGGAGTGCACTAACGAACAAGACAAGTCTTACAGAAAGGGAAATGGTGAACTGCAATCGTTAGTATTAGGTCTTTTCTTTTGCCTGTTGGAATCACAGAGATTTCGGGAATTGCAATCAGACTATGTTGACACTATTCGCCGTTTATAGCCGTGGTTGCTGTATCATGGTGACATCTTCGATAGATTTCAAACGGTGTCATCCCGGACAACCCGAGTATTCCAGTCAGGCAACTCATCGATACCAATCAATACATGCACTTCACATTTCCAAAACTAACTCCCTCCCCCCCCCCCCCCAACAAATTGCAGTTGAAGTCTATACTGCGTTATGTTTGCACCAAACGCTCTATTATCTGTTTCCCTTTACTTAGTTAGAGAGTGTTGAGTTATTGCCTTTGTTGAGCCAGGAATGCTAAAAAGACCCTGGCACAATAAGCAGCACAATCGAATGTTTAATTTGGTCTTAGTGTTGATGAGTGAGCTCTGTCTTTGGCCAGATAAACGATGAGAAAGAAAGATGTTATATTCCGGGAGGAATATCGCAAGCTGATGACGTCTGTTGGTGATACATGGTCTTAACGTGACTTGCACCGACTCTGTAAAGAAGGCAAGCAGTCTGATTCATGAATAAAAATCCGAGTGCAACTGTACAACAAACAATAGTTCATAAAAAAAGGCGAAGATGTAGACAAATGTTTACAAAGACATCTGTTGCTATGTGTATTTCAAATAGTGTTTGCAAAGATTTCTGATAATTGCATATATATATAATAGCGCGGAACGGTGAAAGGTTGAACAGCACTCGCATCTCAGCGACGCCTCAGTGAATTGCCGTGAGCAAGAATTTGATCAGATTCAGAACTAAACCTGGTCCGGATCGTGCACAACATTCAACCAACCTGCAAAAGGTAAGTGACAGCAAAGTTAGCATTTGTGTAATCTGACTGCAAGGCGCTTTTGTGTTTAGTTAGCACAGGCTACTAGATCTAGAGACAAGCTGCATTTGTTTGGTAATGATATCTAATTTTCCAACTTTTTATTTCCCTAATGCCAAGTTGAGACGCTCCTCCTGTTCATTCATTTAAAGGATTAAACGTGCATTTTGCTTTTTAGTTCTAAACTTTCGCAAATTCACTTTACAGATTAAGAATGCCTAACAAAGCGACGCTAGCATTTATGGTTGTGTATGGGATCATAATGCATTGCAATGTCTACGGTTCACCGACTGGAGTGAAGTACCCCGAATTCAGGTAGGTGTTTGGCATTCTGTCATTCGCTGGAACTGACTTTTCCTTGCACGCCTTTCTGATTTGGATCGTTTCTTTGTTACTTGGCTTTGTTTGATTTGCGCTGTGTTTGTCTGCGGTCTCTGCGTTGCTCCTAACTGTTGAAGTGACTGCTTCCAGTGGCTTGGTCAGCCATCCATGTGGACACTCCTGACTTGTTGACACAGCGAATGTCCGGGAACTCGATCCCGGGCGCCCCGCTCCGGTGATACCGCTCGATTCTGATCTCGCTCTCGCCTGGCGCAGCGTGGGATAGAGGAAGGGATGTGAGTGAAAGCGATGAGCAGAGAGACAGGGGGAGAGAGAGAGAGACAGACTGATACTCCTAATTAGAAGGACACAGAGCTTTAATGCAGGGGAGCAGGGAAACGAACCAGAAACAAAATAGAAAGAGGCGAGAGGCGGAAACGTGGACAAGGAGATGTGAACGAGTCAGTCAGGGGCAGAGGGCCACATTATTTCTTATTGTTTCTAAACCAACGTGTGAGGAAATCGAAGCAAAACCCTGGCAGCTGTTGGGTATGTTTTCTTTTACCTTTCCACCCCCACCCCCAGAACAACGTATTTTATAGCGGGTTTGTAATTCGTCTCCGATTGGTGACAGAGACTAATGCCAGCCTATCAGTCAAGTCACAACAAGGTATCGGGTCTCGGATACTATGGATGGCTTGTTTATTTAAGGGGGGTGGGGGGGCTGAAAGCCTAGAGCAGGCGTGGCGTCTCTTCGCTGTGATTAATGAGAGGTAAAAGAGAATGGTTAGTACTGATAGCAGACAGAGAGAGTATTTTTTTCTCCCCGTGGCTACAGGAAGTGGAGTTATGTGGACGCCTGCTTGTTGGGACGGAGTTAAGAGTTTGTTTTTTTTAAAAATAGGTTGTTCTAGACAGAGCCGAATGGAAGTCCCCCGGAGAGTCGGTGTAAAAGCGCGTCAATTAGTGTCGCGGGGCGAGGAGGAGGAAGGGGAGCCGGTGGTAAATGCTGCATAAGATCAGGAGCGGTTATTAGATGCAGACTTTAGAAAGCTAGGTTTTATAACCAGCCCAGTTCAGGCCGAAATCTTTTTGTTTTAAAAGACGACAGTTTGAGGTCCTGCGTTTTTGTTCTGACGTTTTGGAAGTTTACATTCTTTTTAGTAATTGTAATTATTTTATTGATCTTTGAAATGTATCAGAATCTGGAGCAAAGAATGTTGCCTGTCTGACAGAAAAGTTGCGTTTGCGTGATGATGGTAAATGACAACACGCTTGGTGCGTTGGCTCAGAGGGATACTTTAGCAAATCCTCCCAGAACGGTTTGCACACTTCCAGGAAACGGGGAGGGACTGTGATAACTCATTCCGAAAGCTAAACAGTTGTTCTTGTAATCATCCGGGAGTTTAATGTAGTTATGGCTACTGGAATGCACATTCAATTGCTAAAATGTCGAACAGTGTGCTTTCATCGCGTGGATGGTTGTGCGGATTGTGAAGGTAACTGGGAGGATGGAAATGTTTGACTATGCTGAGCACTGTGGCCAGAGCGTCAGGAAGAACTTGTCATTTGGCATTCTGTAATTTCACTCCTAGGAGGTGATCTTGTCCCTAACATCAAGGATAGTTCGTCATCTGAGCAGCAAACTTCCAGGGTTAGATGCTTGAACTGAACGTGGCAGTGAGGGGATTATCAAATGGCCATAACCATCACTGGCTGTGTGAAGTTGTTCGTTTATTTTCTGAACATTCTTTCCGCGGGGTTAAAATGCAGAACCATAGTGATTTGACAGAGCTGTTTGTTAACCGGTTAAAGTGTTGAAATCAACCCCCCCTCCCCACCAATAAGACACCCGGTGTTATCCCCGGTCGGGGGGAGGAAGGGTGGTAGGGGGATTCAACATTTTGAACTTTCATTTCAGCTCATCAGAGAAGCCGCCCAATGGCTTGGTATATGGTCAATTATTCAGGAACCATAGTCATCACGAACTCCCGTGAGAATAGGGCAATAGTGTACAATCCCAGAAAGATTCCTGTAGCGTCCCGGGATTTCCATTAGCAGGGCTATGAATTACTTATAGCAATGAAGAGCGTCAAAACAAGTTGAACATCACTTGCGAATTAGCTCACGTCTGGCGTTGGTCTCGGTAGACTCTTCCATCGATGTCTCATCTCAATACTAAACAGAGCTCATCTAGGGCTTTGGGAAGCAAGTAAATCACAGGCTGAGAACAAAAGGGAACAAATACAGCAGCCGCTTCGTTCTTAGTTCATCATTTTATCAACTGGTGCGGACAGAATTTAATCTTTTCGTTCGTCCCCAGGGTTGAAGATGAAGCGTATGATGAAGAGGGAAACTCGCTACCGGATCTGACTTATCAAACTGATCGAAATGGCATCCGAATTCCTTCATCGGTCATTGATGATGTAAACACGTTATACTATCCACCGGAGAAAAGGTGATTTTTCTGTGCTATTGCTAAAATAACCCGCAGTCCTTGCCGGAACCGACAGCCATGTGCCGAATCTTTTGTATAGTTACTTCTCAAATGTTCCCTTTAGAAACAGGAGACTTTTTAATCCTCCTGAATTATTGAAGAACCTCGGAACGAGTAAAACACAACAGGGTAGCACAGACCGTGGGGTTATTTAAAACAGTGTAAATTTATGTTAATCAATTCAGTCATTACGATGCTACACCCGATGTCAAGAAGCAATATCAAGTAATTTAAAAATCTGTAATTTCTGTCAGTATTCAGTGAATAGAATGGAAATGCAGACTTTAGATGACATTATCAGCGAATCCTAAATCTTATTTTGAACAAATAATTTATTGGATGCAGTCCAGGGATCACTGATTTCTTTTGTACATGGTCTTTGTGTATCACAGAACAGAAAGGCACGCTGATGCGATATTTCATAAACGCCTAAGGGAATTGTTGGCACAGGAAATAACAAAAGAATTCGTTCACTCCCTCCTCCGTAAAAAGCGCGATGGGTAAGCTTTTAGTAGTTGTCCATAAAAATCTCAGTGTCCCAGTGAAGCATTGGATTCTTGTCTCAGACTTGATAAGTCGTCATATCCATCTCGTTAATAATTTCCTTGGCCTCACTCTCCATTGTACCCTATAATCTGGTAAAACCGTATTGGATGGCCCTTGGGGAGTGGGATTGTTTACATTAGTTCAAGGACATAGCGTTCGTGAATGTAACGGGCCTTTGTGTGTTTTTGTAAACTGTCCAAAGTTATTAGCGCCTTTGGAAATGAAGTAACTATAAAGCATCATGTGTGCAATTCAAAGAGTAAGGGGCTGGCGTCAGTTTAATCTAGTAGGCTGCGTTGTAATCTCGAAAGAGCTGTACGCATTGTTTGCCAAACGGTCCTGGAGTGTTAATTTTATTTTTCGTCTGCAGTGGCACCAGTGTTGAGAAGGATTCAGAGCCCCTGTCAAAGCGGCATTCCGATGGCATCTTTACCGACAGCTACAGCCGTTACAGGAAACAGATGGCTGTCAAGAAATATCTGGCAGCCGTCCTGGGGAAAAGGTATAAACAAAGGGTTAAAAATAAAGGACGCCGAGTATTCTATTTGTAGCAATGAGTGAGCACCCACCGTACGTATACAGCCCTATCCAAGATTCGTTTCAAACGACTGAATAATCATCGCTCCTCTGTTATTTAAACATGTATTTATGTATGAAGTAAAGCCATTAAAAACGAATATTTTGATAAAAATATTGTTTTTTGTAAAACATTATAGGACGCACAGGTCTACTTTGTGGACGATTCATTTTTGGGTTATATATTACAGAGCAATTCATATAAAGTGTGCACAAGAACAATATCCGTGTGAGTGGTTGGTTTTATATGAAATACGTAGCTATAATCGGTGTAGGTATGTTGGGATATTGTTTCTGTTTGTGTGTACTGATTTCAAACTAAAATTAAAAGGTTAGTGTTTTTCATCCACAACAGCCCGGAAGATATTAATATTGACCACATTATCGACGACATAGGCATTGATGCTCTGCTTAGGCTGCTGGAAGGGGATTATGATATTGGTTTGGGAGAATTGCTGCAGCAGATCTCCTTGTCGGTGAGTTCCAGTATAGGCCGCTTTCACAAAAGACAAAAT
Source organism: Chiloscyllium plagiosum (assembly GCF_004010195.1). Taxonomy (NCBI): domain Eukaryota; kingdom Metazoa; phylum Chordata; class Chondrichthyes; order Orectolobiformes; family Hemiscylliidae; genus Chiloscyllium; species Chiloscyllium plagiosum. The sequence continues at coordinate 53,165,892 of NC_057713.1, read as the reverse complement.
GCAAGTAGTGCCCGCATTACTAAACAACTTCTTAGTATTTACAATCGATTGCAAACTCACATGCCGTGTCTGGTCAGCAGCTTTAAAACAGCAAGCGTTCAGTCTGGCACCAAGCTGCAGGTGTTGGGGGGGGGGGGGGGGGGGAGAATACGGGTTGCCTGCTATGCCATGATGGATGACTCTGTTAAATGCTGGTTCTGCCGTTTGCTAATGATTGCAGATAGAAGAACATGCAAATCAGCAGTACACGAGCGCAAGAACCACGTCTTAACACCCACATCATGTCCCGCAGACAAGTCCGAAAACTCCAAATGGATATAGATTTGGTTTCTTAAAAGTTCCCAAACAATGGCATTGCAGTTGCAAGTGCCATGAAGCACCTCCAAGGGAAACCAGTGAGACTTCCTGGGCAGTCTGACTGGGCAGCTTTGGTGCAAGACTGTGGCATCGTTAAAAAAAAAAGCTGCTTGCTTTAAAATGTTTAAACCCATGTGATCTGGCAATAAGGAAGGCGAGGGATCATTTTGATTCGAATGACATGACAAACCAATGGCGAATTGCTGACTGACCACGTTAAAATCGGTGATGAAAAAGGACAGAGTCTGGCTCTGCACAATTACAAGGTTCAATGTAACGATATTGCGAGACGCGAGGTTTCATTTTAAAGTGACTGAACCAGGCATGTGAGTTTCTAACGTTCAAACCACAACTTGGCAAAACGCGAAACGGATTCCCCTTTGTAGACAGGAACATAGTGCATTATTTCAAACTTGAAATAACTCGCAAACGCCCTGGCCCCTGGAAATCATTGCTTACTAACAAACGTGGTAGAGGACTTTAACGACGCGGTTTAATTTATCTGTAGAATTAAGAAAGAAAACAAATTAAACCCACGAAAGGCGTAAATTTTCAGGCATTTGGGGAAACTAGTCGAAGCTCATGGGCGTTTGGATCTAAGCCTGTCTGAACTCAATCTTATTTTAATTTTGCATTCTCCTCCAGGCAAATTGACCCAGGATGCAGCTTGCAGCTTTGGTGCCTTGATTCGTCATTTAAATCAACATGAATTACAGAGGGTTTCTTTTCTTTCCTTGTTTTATTTTTTAAAAAGCGGCCCTACATTGCTGCAACACATCAGCTTGCATTTGAGCCTTTTTACAGCTCGCGGATCTCGTGCGGTCTATCGTTGCAAGTTGTGAAGTTGGTGATTTGTGTATTGCGCTCAGTTGTGGCGTGCAGCCTTGTGCTCAGATTCCTATCTATTCTAGACGTTCTCATCAAACGCTGTGTTTCGTTAATGTACGCGTCACCAAGAGAGCTTGTGTAAACCATAGGGACACCAGATGCCTTACTAAACTTTACAAACTACAGACATTTGATCGATCTTGATTAACTTGATTAAACAGTAACAGAAACTGCAATTCTGGACATCTTTTCATTTGAGCAGTGGAGTAAATGAAGGAATCTAAACAAAATGAGGCAGGTAGCTAGCTCTACTTCAGTCAGGAATTGATCGCTAATGTCAATCCAAACACTTTGTAAAGTCGACATCAATACATTTTTATACATATAATCTCGTCTAATCTTTGCATGCGCTGCAAGCAGATGTGGTCTGCTCAAACGAACGCGTCTAAACTATATTAATTCAAACTCATTCATATTCTGAGGGACCGAAATAAAAACATAAACATTTCAAATAAAAGTATACATATTTCATGGACGGCAAGGTATCATGATCACGACAGGAGGGCATCCTGGTGTACACAGAAGTCAATCGGAAGTTAAAAATTACATTCCAACTAACCAGAAAGTCCCACGTTACATAGCGAGTGACTACATCAGATAATTGTGATTGGTTTCAAATTAACCCGCCCGCACGGCCAGCCCTCACCTTCAACTCTCACTCTGTCACGTGGCAACACCATGGGAAGCAATAGGCATGTGAGGTCATACAGCAGGAAATGGGAGGCTTTGCTGGGTTTTACACTGACCATTTCCACCTCTCACCTTCCTCAGCGCCACCTTAATCAGAGGTCAAATACTGCGGTGGTCACTCTTTGTCAAGGTGCACCAGTTCCCAAGACAGTTTAAGTCAAGTTAAATGTTCCCCCAAAACTCTTCCCGGTTCAAGACAGCGAATGGGCTAGCCCACAGATTTCTCCACATCTAATATATAACAGTACCTGTTAAAACATTAAGATCCGTCTGAAATTTAACCAAATAGACTCTCACTCATTTAATAATACCTACTGGTACCTATAGTCTCAACACTAACCAAAGTATGAGCAAGGAAAATCCGTTCAATCGATGCAACCCTTGTATTGTGACCCTTCAACCTAAGCTGCAGAATTCAATCTTCTGTGCTGTAACATCCCACCATTACAATATTGAACATTAATTTCTTCCACATCTTAATTGAGGCACAAGGAGGCGAGAAATGATTTCCATGGTATAAATAGGAAAAAGACTGCGGAAAATACTCATGTGGAATAGATTAAAACAAACTCAGACCAAAGTACAATGTTGGCAAAGAACATTTGCCTCCTCAACCCTCCTCCAAAACCCGAACCAACCTTTAATTAATGTTAACATTTAACTGGCTTTTGAGAGCAAGGCTTTGGAGCTTTGTTCAATATCGAGATATAACCTTCCTGCTTTCCTGGGCGAAACAAGCTGCATAGCTCTGGTCTCCCAGCTCCAATTCAGTAAGACTGGTCTCATAACACTGGGACCAGACTTTAGTCAAGGTATGGAGTAAATTGCAACTGATGGACCCCAGGCACATTCCTTGCTGTGCTTTCTATTTTAATTAATGAGGTCTAAGTTTTTTTTACATGAATTCATGTATATACAAAATATCTCCAAGTTGATTTTTAATTATATCAGTTCTGTCAGAACATGATAATGATTTCAGCATACATTTAATAAAATGCCCAAGTTGAACATGCTTGTCCCCTGAGTGGACACTGATGAGATCTAATATGATGCCCAAGTGCCATAAGTTGATGTTCTCGAGGTGACTTTCCATGTTGAATGTGTATAGGGATCATAATGGAATCTGATTGGCATCATTCTACCACTATCACATTGGTGTGCAGTGAAAAATACCTTGATGATAAAGCATAAGTGTAATAGAAGATTGGTGAGGCCTCTTCTGAAATACTGTTTACATTTATGGTTGCCCTGTTACAGGAAATATATTATTAAGCTGGAGAGGGCTCAGAAAAGACTTACCAGGATACTGTTGGGAATGAAGGGTTTTTGTTTGAAAGAGAGGCTGGATAGGCTGGGGCATTTTTCTCTGGACTGTAGGAGATTGAGGGGTGACCATATAGAGGTTTATAAAATCACAAGGGGTATAAAAAAGGTGAATGGCAGGTATCTTTTCCCTAGATTTGGGGACTTCAAGACTGGGGGGCATAGTTTTAAGCAGAGAGGAGAAATAAAAAAGACATGGGCAACTTTTTTACACAGTGGTTCGTATGTGGAATGAACATTCAGAGGAAGTGCTGGATACAGGTACAGTTACAACATTTAAAAGACATTTAGATATGTACATGAATAAAATGTTTGTACGGAGGTGTGCCACATGCAGGCAGGTGGGCTAGTTTTGTTTTAGATTATGTTCGGTATGGACTGGTTGGACCAAGGGTCAGTTTCCGTGCTATATGACTCTATGACCCTGTCTCATAACAAACTTTTGAACAATGGTGTAGAGAAAAAAACAGATGAATTTAGCAAATTATGTTAGTTTTCAAAAAGCCAGCAAGATAGGCTGAATATCCTTTCCATTGCTGTATGATTGGCACTTAAGAAGTGGAAGTAGTCAATTCAGTCCCTTGAGCCTGTTTTGCTAATGGTTTAATGATAAACAAAAGCATAAAAAGAATGATTAGAATGTGATTCAAACTGCAAGTTCAGCTGGAAACCACAAACATTTCTGTCAATACTGCACACAAATTCACTGAAAAAATGGTTTTCTCCTGACTTAAAGTTTGCCACAAATTTTACCTTTTAACTTCAGCTTAAATCACTGAAAACATTGATATTCATCTCAGGACAGAACCTATTCATGTTCATCAGTGCTAGTGTTAGTTTCTGTGACACTATGTTAAGTGACAGAGGATCTGTGGACACATTAAATTGACTTGTAATTGATCCAGATTAGCATTTCTGCATTGATGCATATCCAGAATTACTTCACATAAACATAAAATCAGTATTAGTGAGACAGCACATTATATAAAAGTTTCCAGGTGAGTTTGGGTTAATGATATTATCACCATATTAGTAAACCATTTTTTTAATGGAGGAAAAGCTGGCAGGATGTGCTTTGTTCCAACTTTAAGGATATTTAATAATATTTAAAATGTTTTTCTTATGGTAGCAATTTCCTAAGTTGACTATGACATTTTCAACTGTGACTTGACAATGATGGTTTCAAGCCCAGATTATGCTGGGATTCTATAGGTAACGAGTGTACCTGCCTTAATAATCTTTAAATGATCTCCTCCCTTTAGGTATATAAGATGGGCTGAGAAAATGTCAGATTATTGGTCTGACTGCTGAGTTATGTTATTGTGCTTTCATTGATACAATTCATTTTGAAAGTGTAACAATGCAGAAAATGATAATTTTCAAAATAATTAGCAAATTGTCTCCATTGACAACCCAGTTGCAATAAGAATAACTGCAGAATTTGGAGCCTTTAGAAAGAGAAACAGGAATTGCTGGAAAAACTCAATAGGTCTGGCAACATCTGTGGAGAGAAAGCAGAATTAAGGAAGCAGAGTCCATTCTGAAGAAGGGTCACTGGACCAAAAACATTAACTATGGTATCCAGTTCTGATCTCCCTGCTATAGGAAAGATGTTGTTAAACTTGATAAGGGTCACAAAAGCCAGGGTTGGAGGGTTTGAGCTATAGGGAGAGGCTGAATAGGCTGGGGCTGTTTTCCATGGAGTGTCAGTAGCTGAGGGATGACTTTATAGAGGTTTATAAAATCATGAGGGGAATGGATAGAGTAAATAGACAAGGTCCTTTCCCTGGAGTGGGGGAGAGATTTAGGGTGAGAGGGGAAAAATTTAAAATGGACCTAAGGGGAAACTTTTTCACGTAAAGCATGATGTGTATATGGAACGAGTTGCCAGAGGAAGGGATGGAGGCTGTTACAATTATGACATTAAAAGGCATCTGGATGGGCATGTGAATTGGAGAGAAATGGGCCAAGTGCTTTCAAATGGGCCTAGATTAGGTTAGGATGTCGGGTCGGCATGGACGAGTTGGACCGAAGGATCTGTTTCCATGCTGTATATCTCTATGATTCTATGACACCATGCTTTCTCTCCACAGATGCTGCCAGTCCTGCTGAGCTTTTCCAGCAATTTATGTTTTTGCTTCTGATTTTCAGCATTCACAGTTCTTTGTTTTAGCAAATTCTATTTATGCAGATCATCCTTTTCTTCAACATATTCTTTCCCATTGTAAAACCATCACCCTCCCATATTAGAATTATAATAAATACCTGGTTTGTTGAAAATCATAAATTATATGAAAAATGTTGAAACAATTTCATCAGAATTCAATTTTTATTCTCTTTGCCATTCTGTTGTCTATATTTGACTGCAAGAGTTCATTACTAGTATTTTACATGCCTTAATAATGTTTGAAAAAGTTAAATTAATTCTAATATTTTGTTATTTTAAACAATTGTATACTCTAAAAAGGCAGAACCTGGAAAGTGTAATAATCCTTCAAGGATTAGGGAAAGTAGAAAACAGTTGATGGACAGTAAAAGATAGGTGTAAGGGTTTGAAATATCCACAAAGACAGAACTAGATACACAGCAGGGAAAGAAAAAAGAGAAGCAAAAAGTGAAGAAAAATGGTTGAAAACATATTTCTTAATATCTGACATGCTCAAAATAGGATCATAAAGAATAAATATGAAATCGAACATTGCTGAAACCAATCATGTTTTGTCAAAGGTTTTCATCTTGCACTCATCAAGAATTATACCAAAGTAAAGGGAAAAACAGCATTTTTACTATCATACTGTATGAGAAGAGAGTATTCATTGGTTAGCAAACAGATTGTTTAGTACAGACACTACCACTGAGAATGTACCAGTTAATGATGGTTGATGGTTAACTGCTAAGCTGTACCTTTCAGTTGATCAGGCAAGTAGTGGTCTTTGTGAAACCTCTATTTTCAAAATATATAAACAGTTGAAAATCATTATTATTGACTTCTGATACCATTCTTTCCTTCTACATTTTGAAATATTTTTGTCCCAACAGTGAATCCAGATGATGGTATGTAAAATGGTGATATAAAAAGTCCTGAAAATATTGAAAATCTGAGTTAAAAACAGAAAAAGTGTTGAAATGCACAGTAGGTCAGGTAGCATCTGATAAGTTAACATTTTGAGTCTGATTGCTGTGTGCATTTCCAACATTTAATTATTTATTTTATATCTGGTAGTATTTTATAACATTCTTACCAATGTGAATGAACTGAAAAGTCATTGATTGACTTTAATCACATTTGATAACATAATAGTTAGGTAAATGTTTGAACAGTAGAAGCTGAAAGAAATTATGAATCAAATTTAAATGATCAGAATATAAAATATGCTAGATCATGTTCCATAAAAGTCTATTTATGAGGCCATTTTGTTTACAGTAATAGAGTGTAGATTAAAAAATTCAGGGAACTTAATCAAAATTTGTTGATGTCCTCAAAATGAAGTTATGGAAAATAGTGTTGAAGAATGCAAAAAGATTACAGATGATCATAGATAAACAAGTACATCAGGAAACAATTTGCCTGATGCAGTTATGTTTTTGAGCTGTAACTGCAGTAACTGACCAGCCTTTGCAGCATGAATACCCACAGTGGGATGAAGCCACTCAGTGGGTATTAATTGTCCACTTAAGTATCTCAATTGGTATCAGAATGAGAACACCATCCATGTGAAGGTGATGGGGTTTCCACCTTCCATCCTGATTAATTGCCCTCCACCTTCAAATCCACCTCAAGGGAGGGCAATAAATTTTACCCAGCAACTGTAAACTTGTCAGATAAAATGGCTAGTGTGTATACTATTGTATTCTACATTTCAGTGCATGTAAACCGTTGTTGTGACATAGTTATGGAATTTTCTATTATTTACCAGTTCAGATCAGTGTTGTTGCTAATGTGATTAATTCCTCCAGAGGTACAGTGCAGTACAGATTCATAGAATGTCATCAAGATTCCGGTGGTTAGATCATGATTAAAAAGCAGAAAAACAAGCAGAATATAAAAAAAAGATTGTGATTTTTGGGTATGAAGTGTAGAATAATGTAGATAGAGAGAAACATTAACTGTTGATGTCGGCAGGCGATTCAGGAGAGAAGTTAGGAAAAACATCTTCATACAAGAGGTAGTAGAAACGTGGAACTCTTACCCACAAAAAAAGCAAAGGATGAATGATCAATTAATAATTTTAATTCTGAACTCAATATATTTTTCTAACCAAGGGTATTAAGGATGTGGAAGCAAGAGAGTTAAGTCATGAGATTACATATTAGCCACAAACCTCATTGTATGGCGCTATGGACTATGTCTGTTCCTATCTTCCTAGTTTAGTATAATTGATGATGCTCCTCTGCTCAGTATTTAATTCAAGAAAATAGTAAAGAAAGAAAAATTAATGTACTAAGATAAACAACTCTATTTGACTTTGATGATTTGAGCGACGTATAATTTGGACTTATCCACATATTTTTCTTTTTGTTGTCAACATGATATAAACATTTATGGAATCATAAAAGTCTTTAATGCAGTATAATAGGTCATCACTTATTCAAAACATTCTTTGCTAATAGCATTAGTAACGAGAAAGTATGCCACCACTAACAAGTCTGAATAGGCACTTTTCAGTGATTATGTAGGAAAACCTTTTGGCTGGTCATAGTTGACCTGTACTATACTCTTAAAACAGAATTTTAAAACAGCTCTTTGCCAAGCTTCACTTATGTATATGCAATTTAAACATAAACTAGACTCTAAATGCATGCACATTTGGTATCTACTTGGCATCTATAAATCTCTTGACTGTAATATTTGAGGCTTATGTTATTATTGTGCTGTTACCAATAAATTACAAACAAAAATAGTTTTCACTATTAAAGATCTACCATTGTATAGTTTTCAATTAGATATAAACTTCAATTATGAATTTTCTAAGGGTTTGGGCTATATGCCACAATGAAAAATCTGTCTTGTTATTGCAGGTTTGTGATTTCTAGTGAGAGATGGTGGTAAGCAATATTTTCTTCCATCCCAGAAATAAGGCAACTGCATGATTAAAAATATTCTTCAATTTTGCTAAATGTAATAATGATCTACGTAGAGCATTGTGAAATTTTCAGAAAGGTGTAATTTTTTTTTAACCAGCATTGGCAAAACTAAATTGAGTTTCCCACATTAACAGGTTTCTATCAAGATATAAATAGCTTGGAACATCACTGAATTGCTGAGAAAGTTTGAATTAAATTCAGGACTAATTTGGAACAGCAGGATCCCACAAGTTAAGATATGCAGTAGGAATTTTTTTTATTGCAAAGATCACTGGAGCTGGCTAATGGTGAGGGATATCTGATTTGAAAATTTCCATGTGGCTACGAACAAGTTTTTCTATAACTGCTATTTCTTTTTATAACTTGAAAAAGAACAATGTCCAGGTTTTTGCTAAATGTTTTCATTGATAACAATAGGCAACATTCTAATCAATAAATTTTTACAGATTGGCAACTCATGAAAGTTGAAATGCAAGGCTAAAATAGTGTTGATCCATTCTAAGTCAATAGCCGACTAATATTAATTCAGATCCCTCACACTTCCCAGCTCTGTAACATCCAAAAGTAAATTTCCTCCAAGGTATCATTACTATTCTTAACAAACAAAAATATTTGAAGATTTATATAGGGAGACACAAAAACAATTTATGACTATTAATCATAGCACTTTTTGTTAATTTGATTTCCTAAATGTGGTGTTAATGGAAAAGTTCTCTCTTTAACAGTAGTTTTTGTTGATTTATTAACCAGAGTACCTAAAGTTTACAGTGCAGTACATCATCATTTAAGTTGCTTCAGGCTTCAGTAATGATATCCAACTATAATTGATATCTAAATTACAATTTTAATGCTTCTGCTTTTTCTAAATATATACATACAATGAAGAATGCATCAGCCGAAGCAAACAACTATCATGAATTCCAGTGTTAAATGTTTTGTTTAGAAGCTGTGCTATCAAGAAATATAACTAGACAGCTCATCAGTGTGAACAATAAGCGTAATTAGTTGATGCCAGATGTTATATTTTGTACTATTACTCTACATCTTAAGATTCATAAGTTACATTGCTACAGCAATTGTGGACAAAGTGTTACTGATGGCCACATTTTACATGTAGAGTGTTTCACTATCAATACTGATGGCTAGTGTATTTTGCTGAACAGCAAAAATGATTGAGTCTTTAGCATTTTTAGTGCTTGTAATAAGCTTGAATGACATAACATTATTTAATACAACAATCATTTTTAGCTAGTGGTATATAAAGAACCATGAAACTCCTGCCTTTACAATGGTACAGCTAAGTGATTCTCAGCCGCAGTCATTACTCAATAAGCTAGCTGCATATTGTTACAGTGTAAGTATGTGCATAGTTAAAAGAAACACAATAGAACAAATACTGTTTGAAGAATTTCCTCTAATAGGTAATTTATGCAATTACTTTTGCATCTCTAGAAAGCAGATATACATATGATGGCAGAAATGGCAGGATAACTCAGGTGTCATTTTCACAGTGCAACTTTCTAGCTTGCTACTACATGAAGATTGAGATTAGCTCTTGGGGCCAGTCTTGACCTGATGGGACTTCACACAGTCAGGACATACTTTGAAGTAGAGCTAAGTTTAATCGGTTCCTGAGGCAACTCAGTAGACCACAAGGAAAATTTGTAAATTAACTGATAGTAGAAAGCCAAGTTCTTGCCCATTGGCTACTAATATTATAATTTACATGTCATTAGGAAGTGATTGTGTGGCACAAGTGTGACTGCCAGCAGTATAATTAAAGTCTCTTGCTATAATGTCAAGGGACCATGTATGCACAGTATTTTTACCTTTTTAATGTTAAAATCTTGACCCATAGGTCATCAAACTGATATAAAATATGCAATAATGCACTTTGAAATTGGACCTATGATTTAACACTGTTGTGTTTATAAATAGAAGTTGGATTTTATAATTCAATCTCAAATGTGATTAAATGAGATGTTTACATATGATTCATTACAATTTAGAATAGTGTTATTGTAAAGAGTCTGCTGCATCTGACGTCTCAGGTTGGTATTATTCTGAATAGTTTAGTTGAATCAGTAGGAAAACATATTTACAGGTTTATTCAAAATTGTGTTGACATAAGAAATACTGCTCATTCATCAAGTATGTCTTAACTCTGTACAACTGAATGGTAATAATGTAGATTTTAAATAAATAGAAAATCCGTAAAATTAATTTTGAATTATTGCTCTTCCATGTGCACAGTTAGATTGATATGCTACTTAATACAGAAAAAAAGCTTATTGATTTGTATATAAATCCCTGTTAGAATACTAAAGAACACAATCAATCCAAAATGCCAAATTTTAATTTATTGACCAAATCAAATTCAACTCTATGTGCACTGGCTACTAAAATATACGCAACCTCTACTTTTTCACCTGTCCTTATTCTCTTGTAATTCACTATTTAAGTTTTGTCATAAATAAAACTTAAAACATATGTATGTGTTCTGTGTATATGCTTGATCTCCTACTCTGTTCCTTCTTTCAACCTTCTTCATTCTAGTCTGTCTGCTTTTAAAGTGGTTTCCACTTTACATTCACCAATTTCCATTAATTTGCAAAGTTCATACTGCTACTTTTATGTTTTCATGGAAACCCTTTGGCAGAATTAGAACATTTGTTAGAACATTAAATAATTTTGGCCCTTACCCCCACTGTTCTGATTTGTGTACTAAACAAGTAACATTTCCCACAGAATTAACTACTGCTGTAATATTCAAATACGATCAGTCATATTATTGTCTATGTTCTATGTATGTTAAGGTGATATGAAATAATGTGGGCCTTTTCTGATACATCCTATGTACTTTAATTAATAGCAGCATAACGGAAGTTGAATTGTAAACTCAGAATTCTGACCACCAGCAAATGTGAAGTGATGAAATAACATCTATGTTTCTGTTTAGTCACCTTTTTGATAGTTCAGAACTTGAAACATGAATTTCATATTTCAAATAAGAAGTTAAACTAAAGCTTCATCTGAACTTTCAGTTGGATGTAAAATATTCCTTGGTACAACATGGTAAAGAGTTGTATATTTTTCCTGGTGTTCTAGCTAATGATTATGTCATCTGAAACCTCTAAAACTAATTATTTGGTCACTTATGCTATTTGTCACTTGTGGGCGACTGCTGTGTTCAAAGTGGCTGGCACATTTTTTCATATTTCAACAATGACTACATTTCACAATGTCCTCAATTCAGCTGTTAGAGTCTCAGAATGTTTCATACCAAAGGTAACTGGAAAAGTTGGGAAATTTCAGTGTGCTGCAATTCATGATTGTTACTATAACTAGCTGACTAATCTGATAGTGATTATGGACAGTGAGTATAAAATGGAGAATGAATGATTGCTGAATGCCTGTTGCTAAACTGCAATATGATCAAAGGGATTGAATGATACAATAATCTACAAACGTAGAAAGCCCAAAGAGTGTTTTATTGGTTTAAGCACACTTCTCAGGTATTAAACATTGTTTCATCTTTTTAACCCACTTCAATTTCTGTCATGAAATACTTACAGAGATATAATAGAGAGTTCTGTTTCTTATCAGGAATGTGTATTGAAATATTGCATACTTCCCAGTGCCTGATATTATTCTACTCATCATAAAGAATGGAAAATTTCAGACTGCAGGTGCTCAATTTCCTATGTTCAGGGAACATCCAAGTGGAATAATCTCCTAATTTTGCTAGACATAAGTGACAATAATGCTAAGTGGTGAGAAAGAAATATTTTTTTCTATGTGAAATCGTGCGCTGGATGATAAATTCACCAAGGCAAATTACCCAGCTGGGAGCTGTGGTGGGAAGCTGTGAATGTCAGTTGGCCTATGACGCTGCAGTGGTGAATTTCTCACTTCAACTCCCTGCAAACCTGACTCTCCACTCAGAGTGCTGTACTGGTGAGTTTACCTTTGTACTTTACAAAGCTATAATGACCCTATTTATTATTTGAATGCGACAGTGTCATGCAAGTAATAGAAAAAAGAAGGTAATGGAAAAAGCAAAGCTGAAGCAGCCGATTTAACAATCAGAGCCTTGGGTTACATCCTTGGGTTAAGCCATAACCTTACTGGGGTGGATTTGATCAACATCCTGGTGGGGCTGCATGATCATTAAATATAAATCAAAGACCAATGTGCTCTTTAGTTGATTAGAGTCTGTGTTTATTTGTGAGGGGTTTAAAAGCAAGCTCAGATCCAACTGTAAAAATTGTTTCCTATCAGATTACAATTCCTGTTACTGTAATCTAGATCACTAAAGTTTGCAAACACTCTTATATCTGTACCATTCAGTTTATGAATCTGGCCTGAAATGTCTTTCCTACATCTGTGAGGTGAAGGATGCTAATTAACATAAACTTTGGGAAGTAGTGGAGAATTAGAAGCCCAAGAAGGAGCTCATTGGTAGAATGAGACATTGCAATATTTCATGAGTGATTGTTATGCTTTAGTTTTCATAATTGCATTTGGAATCAAAAAAAAGTGACAGATGGTGATAGGGATAATGAAGACATAGTGTCAGAATGGAGAAGGGAGAATATCCAGAGGAAAGTCCAATAAAGCTAATTTTGGCTTGACTTGCTACGTAAATTGCAAAATGGAGGTCCCGTCAACCTTTGCAAGTATTGTTAATTTTTTTTATTGCTTTCTTACATTTGGGTGGCTTGAGGAAAGAAAAGACAAAAAGTGAAAAGATGAAGTGAAATGTTTATGAAAAATGAAACAAAAATATGGTGAGGGATTAAAAGCAATGGAGATATGAATGGAGGAGTGCAAATGGTAAAGAGAGGTTGTGTAAATCTGTGGATCAGAAGGAAACACACATGGTTGGAGAGACGGATTTTGGAGTAGATCAAAGTGGGGAAATAGTTTGTATTTTGTGATTAGACGAGGTATAGCAACATACAACAGTGATAAAAGTTACGGGACAGACCAAAGGCCATGGACAGTTGCTTACATCTTCTTAGTAAATTCCATTTTAACCACTGATATTGAATTTTGATTATACAAATTTTGAAAGTTTGCATTTTGTGAGAGGAACAGGTTATAGGAGAAATGACATTAGACTATGTATTGGCACAATAAGAAGTATAAGGAAAAACAACTGCAATGTTTTTTAAAATCTACATTGTGCAAGGACACAGAATGATGTTACAAGTTTTCTAAGACAATTGCAGGACTTCAGTGAGTATTAATTATTGGAAACACAGTAAGGAATAGATAAATTTAAATGACTAAGAAAGCAGTAACACAGTTTTTGCAAAATTATGGAATTTATTTGAACTATGAAGTCATGTTAATCACCTTAGGTTTGCTTACTACCTTAAAGATACTGATAGATTCAAGCTTTTGTTATTAAAGTCCTTGAGTTGTTCAAAACTACATTTTTTAAAAAATAAAGAGCTGTGATATAAGTGTAGTAAGTATCAAATATTTATTGATCAATAACCAGAATTTATTTTGTTATGCTTTAATGTTTGAATATTATAATTAATTTAAGTTTGAAAATATTAGTCAAAAGGCAACAAAAGCAAATACATGATATGGCATTGCATGATTGATGCTAGACTATTAATATGATATCATTTTGTATCATGATGTGAACTGTTGCTTATTTGGTAGCATTCTTGCCTGAGTCAGAGGGTTGTGGGTTAAAATCTCACTCCTGGATTTGAACATAAAAGCCAAGGCTTACACTCCAGTGCAATACTGAGGGAATTGTGCACTGTTGAAAGTACTGCTTTCAGATTAGATACTAGACTGAGGTTCTGTCTGTAATCACAAGTAGGCATATGGATAGAGGAAGAATGCATGTGTTTTCCATGGTGGCTTGGCCAATACTCTAATAGGAGTAGAAGGGTAAATGCAGCAAGGATGTTCCTAAGGCTGGGGAGTCCAGGACCAGGGGTCGCAGTCCAGTGATATATGGTAGGCCATTTTGGACTGAGATAAGGAGAATTTTTTTCACCTAGAGAGTAGTGAACCTGTAGAATTTTCTGCCTTAGTAAGTGGTTAAGGCCAAAACATTGAATGTTTTCAAGAAGGAATTAGTTATTGTTTTTAGCGCTAAAGGGTCAAAGAACAGGGGGAGAAAGTAGGAACAGGGAATGCAGTTGGATGACCATATTCAATTGTGGAGCAGGCTCAAAAGGTTCAATGGCTTACTCCTATTTTCTATGTTTATTTACTTTTTCCTCAATAAACACCACAAAAACAGATTGCTGGTCAATAACAGATTACCATTTGTAGGCCCTTGCTTTACTTGGAACTGTGCACAATGACTGCCGAGTTTCCAGCATTACAACAGTGTCAATGTTTCAAACGTACTTCATGGTTTGGAATGCACTATGTTCATAAAAGGTGCTATATAAATGTGAGATATTGTTCTGTTTAATTTAAAAACTGTCTATTCTCAACAAAGTGGAATTAAAACATTTTTGTAAGATTAAGCAATGTGCTCAGCTGAGAACACTGCAGTTTCACAAAATGTATGATTTCTTTCTTCAATTTTTCATGAAGGGCCATTATTAATTATAGCAATGAAATTAACAGAGGAATATTAGAAATCACTAATTATAGAAATACTCTCCTTCATAGTACTTGTTCAAGAGTCCAAGTAGAAAAAAAATAATAGAACAGTTTTCTGGGTTCATCATGGATTATAACATACATTTGACTTATTTGTGTTTCTAACTGCATTGCTCCTCTTCAAAAATCTACAATTTTTGTACCTGTCACATGTATATGGTTATGTATTACTATTATCATTCTTGCCCTTTTTTCTGTAATATTTCTTTGGTGTTTGTTGCAGGACTGTGAAAAAATAATGCTTAAACAAACATTGCAAGTTTCGTAAAGTAAATTACCAGGCCGTTTTAGAGGCAGTCCATTTCTGGAAATAAAATCATGGTAGGCGTTGCTGATACTTTTCAAATGAAGAATACAGAATAGGCATCTTCAGTCTAATGGCCCAGAATGATTGGGTATGCATTTTTCAGCATATCAAATAGCAGGCGATGTGTTTAACTTAGTCATTAAGTTTCTAGGTTCAATTGACATTCACAACTTTGGAGTTTTGCTGGAGCTCCACTAATTCATCCAAAGAAGCTGGAAAGTCTTTTTTCCTGTTTGAGAAATAGAGGCAGAAACACTTTAATATAAACAAGCATATTATGTATGCTAGAATTAGAGTTCATTGTAGATTGATTCTATATAACCATATCCCACTCTTGGAACTGTCCACAACTGTGTTACTCAAGAATTTAGGGGTTGTGCTAAAATTAAATGCTCCACTGTAATGCTAATGGATGCTATTGGAGAGGTCACTGTTTGGATGAAGTAGTAAACTGATGAGCCATCTGTCCTGAAACAGTTTGCTGGCACTTTTAAAAAATAAAGCAGGAAAGTTCTTCCAAATGACCTGGTGAAAACCTATCTCTCAACTATCTCTCTACCAAAAGAGATTATCTGGTCATTATCATATTGTCATTTTATGGACTTTGCATTGTGCAAATTCCTTGCATGAGGAATAAATATTGATATAGACTCAGGCTGTTTCTGAAATGTAAAAAGGGTTGCCCTGTTTCCTACATTACAGCTGTGAGTGTGCTTCCAAAGTACTTTATTGGCTGTAGAATGCATTGGGACATCATTAGCCCTTGAAAAGAATATAAATGCAAGGCTTCCTTTACCCATTGAACCTTCAAAACGTAACACCTATACCTATGAGTTAGGTTTCACAATTTGACTGTGGAAGTGGTAACCTTATTTCTAATGCACTACAGTTCTCAATGGCAGTTTAGATCTTTTTATCACAGAGTACATGTTTTTAACATGTTTTAATTTTAACACCAACATATATTGTTTTGGCATTTTCTGATATTACCATATTTATGTACATCATAATTGTTAATTCTGTAATGAATAGACAATTATGAGTAATCTCTAGCTATAGATATTGACTATAACTATTACTTCCAGGAAAATAGAGTAAAATTGTCTTGATAATTCCGTATGTTGCATTGTAAAGTTTTAACTTCACTAACCATAATTCATCCAAGTTACACTCAGACAGTTTATACAATCCATCTGAATATATTGCAACAGATATTTCTATCTTGCAATCATTTGTACACCAATTATTACTGAAATAACATGTTCAGTTTTCAATAGAGGGTGATTAAAATAAACCAAACTATTTGGTCTAAGTTACGATAGAAATGGATGGAGCATCAGGGAAGCAACTGGAGCATACATTAGTGTGAAATATTGTTTACATCTGTTGGCACTTTAATTGCCCATTAAATAGCATGTGTATGAAAGTAATTATTATAAATTTAACATCATGATCCTTCTTTAACAACATTTCAGTTTCCAAGAGAAAAGAAAACCCTAAAATTTGAACTTAAAATATGTTGATCTGTAATAAATTAATTTTAAAAGAATTTCAGTAAGTTATGTTTATTAAACATGTATTTTGCCATGGACCAGTTATTAACATTGTAGTAACTCCTGAACAAATCTTCTATGGAATCTTACCACAGTGTTCCTTAAAACAAAAACTAATATTATAGTGCCTTGTGCTACCAAATATGTATAACATTTTATAGATATTGTACTGTAATATTTAGAACTCATGCCAAAGAGAGGGTTCTACAAGAGCTATAGCTTCATTTAGTCAAGAGATGTAAAATACTGAAAGTGAAGCTATTAATATTATGAAAGGAGGGAATGGCAGAAACTGATTTGAAGTTACCCTGTGGTTAAATTTTCTCAGAAGATTGATTTTGACATCCAAGTTCAGCCCACTTTTTACAGAAAACAAGGTATGATGAGTTGAACTGGAAATTTGTACATTAACTGAGTTAACTAAGTAGGAATTGAGCTTACAAGGTACTGTAAGTAGTTCAAAGGTAATGATACCTTGAAAATGTTTAGTGCTTCCCCAAAAGGTAAGCGATAGGAATAGAGATGGAGAAACAGTTGCCTGTACATAAACAATATTCACGGACCATGTATGGTTGCAGGTCAGTAAGAATGTCGGTCAGTTTGCCTTAACTATACACAAATCAAATGTCAGAAGACTGGCCTTTGCTTTTATTGCCATGCTATACCTCACATCACACTTCCTCATTAGAGCCTATTAGAGCCGAGCTATGGTGTGCTAAAATAATCTTTTGTGAGCTGAGCTGGGACTATCAAAACCGGTATACCCATCATGACATATTTGGATCTGGGATTCCTCAAAGGTGAAGGATGGTAAATGGAAATAAAGCTTCAACATTATCTTCAAATGAGACAATCGTATTGGATGGTGCCTTTTATATTCAATTGTATTTTTACATGATGTAATATGTAGATAAAACAGTTGAGTATAAAATTATTAGTTTTGCCTTTTTTTGTAATTAGTTATAGAACTACCAATGTAAGGCTAAATTGCACAAAACAGCTGAACTATCAGCTGTAGAAGGTTTTAAGTTTGCAGGAATTTAAACTTGAGAGGAAGCCTATTTTACAATATCCCTGGCAAAACACCTCACAAATGTGTATTGAAATTAATGTTCATTAAGCTGGTGAAGCAATTACTTTTGCTTGATGGCATGAATGAGTAAAGCTTAGTATTCAGATCTAAATGCACAGGAGGTTTTATGCCAATTTGTGGAATTGCACTCATTGAATTGTTGAATTCATGATGAAAGGCATGGAAAAGGGGAATATAATCATAAATTGCCAAAAACACGAAACATTTGCCAGACATATATTTACAAGGCTTTGTATGACATAATGTAATTATTTCAATGCTGAATTGATTAAATAGACTGGATGTATTCCAGTAATAAAATGGCTGGTATGAATGGACTGTGTAGCCAATGGGCTAAATGGTCATTTCTCATTATACGCTTTCTTATGTTACGATGATGTCGGATGATCCATTTGGTACAATACCTTCCTGTAGTTCACTCATTTTTGAATGTTCAACTGTTTAAAAATGTAATTTTTATCAAGGCAAACTCTATGCTAGAAACTAGTTTCATAAGCAAAATAAGGCAGATTTATTGGGCTGCATGTCATATAAAAACAATTTGCATGCTTAGTGCTCACACAACCATATCTAATGGCATTGCCTGGAGGAGTTGTACTCTGAGGTATTAAATAGTGAATTTAATACAATATGTTGCTTCTCACAAACAATCTGTTACAAATTGATTCTATGCTATACCAAGCAAAGAATCATTACAATCCTGTTTTGTTCTTTTCCCTAATTCTTGGGATGTAAGTTGAAGCAGTTACGTTTCACTTTGACAAAGTAAATGATCTATGATAGCAATCCCCTTGCCATGTCTGCATCACATCAATGTCTTAAGGAAGTTAACTCGATAATTCCTAAAATATTAAATTTGGATAAATTCATAAAAACTGATATGCAAATCTCCTAAGTTAAGGTATTTGATGCATGAGAAATATTTCAAATGCATATAGATCTATATATAATTTCTTTGAAATGGGACCTGTTTATGCTTTATTGTTGCATTATTTGCTGTTTGAAATGCTCAATCTGTCTGTGACAACATTAAAGATGCTTTATCTTCAATTTATTTAGTTATTTATAACAATGGGTTTTTGCTATATGCAGTCTTACAATTTGTATTCCAACACCAGTTCTGTCTTTATTAAAAAAATCTTATTTTTAAACTATTTTCCACCTGCTTTCCAAATCACAATGTTCAATGGATTTGCAACACACAATGCCCAATAGCTGATATTTAACTTGTGGAAACTTGATTGAAGTAATGAAATTTATCCAAAAGCTCCCTGAATAGGATTGGCTGCTAAAAGTCCTTTTCACATTTGTCTTCCTGTAAAGAGTCACGAATGAACATAAATTAATAGTATCCATTTGAAGTGGCAACAAAATCAGCAAAATATGTGTCAATGCATTAAATAAAGACGAAGCAATGAATTAAAAGATCTGTATTCAAGGCACAACAGCCATAGTAAAACTAGAATGGTTTCAACTAATGCAAAATTTACAGCCTGTAATATCTCACCATTATAGGCTATGCTAGATCATGACTGATAGCCTAGACCTTTAATTGTGTGAGAAATGAATGAAAATACTCCAGCAACACAGATAGGAGGCATAGACACAGATACACATTTGCAATTCATCTGTGTGTAATAATCATTAAGCTTTGCAAATTTATGAAAATATTTCTGAGTTGTTTGTAGAATTTGGCAATACATTCAGTGTTGCACATCATGTATAATTAGGTAGGATTTGGAAATATTCTTGCTGGTTTCCAGCATTGAACCTCCTAGCACAATTTGAATATTCCATATTCATAGATCAGAATCACTACAGTGTGGAAACAGGCCGTTTGGCCCATCAATTCCACACTGACCCTCTGAAGAGTAACCCATCCAGACCCATTCCCCTATCCTATTATTCTACATTTACCTCTGCCGAATGCACCTAACCTACATATCCCTGAACACTATGGACAATTTAGCATGGCCAAATCATCTAACCTGCACATCTTTGTATTGTGGGAGGAAACCAGAGCAAACCCATGCAGACACGTGAAGAATGTGCAAACTCCACACAGTCACCCGAAGTTGGATTTGAGCTTAGGTTCATCTTACTGTGAGGCAGCAGTGCTAACCACTGAGCCACCATGCCGCTCCCCCCCCCCCCATTCTGCACTGAAGCTTGACAAAGCCTTGGAATTAATAATTGATAATTAATATAACACAAAATTAATTTAACAGTAACCCAACAAATATGCATGACCAAAATACCAATTTTCCTCATTCCATTTTATCACACTAAGAGCAGATGGACAAAAATGTTGAAGGAAACATCTTTAAATATATGTGACTCGATTACTGTGCAATAAGTCCAACAATGCTTGCTAAATTTAGGTTAAGCATTACAGTAAATTATTGGAAGGTTCATATTGAATTACAAAAATCATTCTTAAAATTATGTGGAAAAGGAAGAAAAGTGGAGTTGAGGGTTTTCAGATGGGCCATGATCTCATTGAATGGTAGTGCAGACCTGATGGGCTGAATGGCCTACTTCTGCACTTATGGTCTTAAAACGACTGAATCAGACAAAACAACAACTGAAGGCCTTGTTTCCAACAGGTATTCTTGCCATGAATGACAGATTGTTAAGTGCATATTTAAGTAGAAAACTACAAACTTAGTTAGCTTAACATCTGTCATAGCAATAGTGTGAGAAATTCTTATTAAAGATGTTATCACAAGACACTTCAAAAAATTCAACATAAACAGATAGCATCAACATGGCTTGTGAAAGGAAAATCACGTTTAACCAATTTATTGAAGATCTTTGAAGATGTAATGTATGCTATGGATAAAAGGAAATGTACTCCCGGAGGCATTTGATAAGCTTGTCACATCAAATATTATTGTGGAAACTAAATACTCCAGAGTGTAGGGTAACATATTGGATGATAGAATTTTGGCTAACTAGCAGGCAATATGATGTAGAGGTGCTGGCATTGGACTAGGACGGACAAAGGTAAAAATCACACAACACCAGGTTATAGTCCAACAGGTTTATTTGGAAGTACAAACTTTTGGAACTCTGCTCCTTTATCTGATGAGTCTGTCCTTGTTTCCTAAACCATCATAAGGAAGATCAGTGCAAAATGGAGGAACAGCACCAACTCTATCAGTCAAGACTGAAAATTGAATTCATCAATTTTGAGTCATAACAACTATCCCTATTTAACTTTGTTGGTAACTTCTGCTAATGATTGCGATCCCACCTAGATTCATATCTAGTTTTCTTAATTGTAGTATAAAATCATCTTTCTTGCATCATCATCTCTTTTATCATTTAATCTGTCTTGTTTTCCACCCTATTATAGGTATTCCATCTTATTCTAAACTCCTGTTATCTTCCTACCTATGTGTTAGGCTAAAGCCTGTTACATTCCTCACTGATTCATGATCCTGAAACTTTAGACAGAATCTTCCAGACTGAGTCTGTGCTGGAAAGTCAGGGCTATGTTTGGGCTGGATGCCAATTTACTAATGAGTGGGTATAGCTGTGCTTCTTCAATTCAGCTCAGCATGAATATCCCACATATGAGTTGCCCAACTAATTAAAGAACATGGGTGCAATGATGCATCTATTCCATTAAAGGAAGGATATCTAATTAAAGTTACCATTATGGGATGGTATAATTCACGAGCACTTGGATTTTTGTAACTGCAGTAATGAAGAGGAGCCATGGGACTGCTGCCTTACCTGTCCTCCACAACACCATTCTGTGGAGCTATCTTAGCTGTCATGATGAAAACTGGGTGCAGAGAAGACCAGCTGAAGGTAAATGAATCAATGGACAGGCAAAGACATCAATCTCTTACAGAAATCCTTTAAAAAGCAGCCTCTCAACAAACTTGTTTGGGGCTCTGTGTTGTAACTGACTGAAGCTTTCTCAACCAGTCAGTTACACCGAGTCTAATCTCATCGAGCACTTGACAAGTGAATTTATGGAGGCATAGACTCATCATGGAGGTTTCATGCTATTAGGAAATATACATAGTTGAAAAGGCTTTTAAATATCTTTCAGTCACTTGAAGTGTTTTTCAGTCAGCCCCATGAGGGTTCCTGCAGGACTTGGATCTCATCCTGGGAAAAGATGGAAGAGGGCCATGTTGTGTCATGATCCCAAGATAATTTCTGAAGATTGTTGGTGCTTGCATACATCTGTATTCATCTAAGAAAATTCAACCCAAAATTTACTTCTGTTAGTCTTTTAACAGACAGCATGGAAATGAATATTCAAATATAGCATTTATTCTTGATCACTATAAAATAATTATCACATTACTGGCAAACTCACAAATAGCAGATTTTCCAGTCCACAGTGTTAGTCAATTAATGCATGAATAGAACTGTTGAATGTTATGAAACAGGTTACTTCAAACTGAAAAGACTCATTCTCAATCTAGTACTAGTTATGCTGAATGTGCTTTGCCATTATCACATAGTTTAAAGTTAAGGTGAACTACCTCACACCTGATGATACTTCTCAAGCTATCGCCAGTGGATGCAACACTGATTGCCATTGTGTTGTCATCTGCTGTTTGAGTAGATCACAGAATGAATGCCTGCAGGGATTTATTGATTCATATACACTAAATAAATGATGAGTGGGATAATGACTCCAATTCCATTAGGAACAGCAGATTATCAGCATTGCACTCACACTGATTTATACATTGTCGTGCTTTGTGTGACTTGAGGACAAGTGATAGTCCAGTATTGGTGGACAGGGAATATTTCTTAGCTGATGAAATTTGATAAGCCCTGATAATGCATCATATGTACATTACACTACGATACGAGCACAATAATCCACAAGGTATCAATGTGCCTTCTGGTTGATTTCAAGATGATGGTGGCACTGGGTTGGAGGGCTGGTGGTTGGTGCAAAATAAAGTTAATTAAAGTAGATTCTCTCTTGTGTTTGTCTTTGCTATCTAAAAATGGGAAAGCATCAGTTTGAAAGCTCTCAGAGCACATCAAAGATGGTCTGGGGTGGGGTGGAGAGGTGACTTTTGATGCTTGGGGAATAGAATTTGATCAATATAACCAGACTTCAAATAGAAGTCATTTCTGGAAAGTTAATTTGATTAAAGATAAATTAGTACACTGCATTTTTATGGATCAAAGCATACATTAAATCTGAAAATAAAGTCACTGCATCTTAGCTTTGTACTTTGCAAATACTGATGTGTGTGTCAAACATTTCAATTTGAGAGACCCTACCTGATATGTAGGGTTTAAATTTCCTGTCCCTGTGATGAGAGATATGACAGATGGGAATTGCTAGTAAGTAGAGAGGTTTCACATTCCATTCCTGTCACCCGGGATTTATTCCAAAAAAATGGATGGAAACCCAATTTGGCTGCTTGCACCATGGAGGTGGTCAACCAATTAACATATGAACACATAGATAAGAGCTAAAGTAAACCATTCAACCCTTGAGTCTGTTCAGGCTTTCAATATGATCATCTATTTGTGTTTCAAATTCTGTACTGTCATCTATCCCCAATAACTTTGATTCCCTTGACCAACAGGAATCAATCTACCTTGGCCTTAAAAATATTAATGGCCCCATCCCTGATGCAGAGAGTTCCAATGTTACACAATCCTCTGAGAGAAAACAAAAGGTCTTCATCTCTGTCTGAAAGGCCACCCTTAATTTTAAAAGTTTCCCGAGAGGAAGAGGAAGAGGAAACATCCTTTCTACTTCCCATCTTGTCAAAACCATTCAGGATCCTATACTCTTCAACCAGGTCATCCCTCATGCTTCTGAACTCCAGTGGAAACAAACCCAGTCTGTCCAACCTGTCCCTAAATGACACCCCCAACATTCCAGGTATCAATCTCATAAAGCTCCTTGAATTAATTTAGCCTTTCCTTAATAAGGAGCTGAATACTGCATTGAATATTCAAGATGTCGGCACTAATGTTTGGTATAACTGAAGGAAACAATTTTTACTTTCATGTTCAATTCCTTTGCAATAAATATTAGCATCTGCATTAGCCTTCTTAATTACACCTGTGCCTGCAAACTAACTTTGTGGTTGATATACCAGAACAAACAATGCAGTGAAGAGGTTTCCCTTCATTGCAAGGGACCTATAACTTCACCCTTAATAATATTAGGGTACCTCCATGTTGAGGCGTCTTTACCGTCCCTGACCTGTGTCAGGAGCACTGTTTAACCATTCTGCATAAGACGTCCTATCCATTCCAGCTATTAGCATGGTAAATCTTCTTTGAATTGTTTCCAATGCATTTACATTCTTCCTTATAAAGCAGATCAATACTATACACAGCACTTGGTTCTGATCTCACGTGTTATTAATTCATAGATTTAGAGCCATAGAGTCATACAGTCATAGAGATGTACAGTATGGAAACAGACCTTTTGGTCCAACTGGTCCATGCCGATCATTTATCCTAAATGAATCTAGCCCCATTTGCCAGCATTTGGCTCATATCCCTCCAAACTCTTCTTATTTATATACCCATCCAGATGCGTTTTAAATGTTATAATTGTACCATTCTCCATCACCTCCACTGACAGTTCACTCCAAACACACAATACCTTCTGCATGAAAAGATCACGTCTTAAATCCCTTTTAAATCTTTCCCTTCTTACCTTAAGCACTTACCCTGGAAAAAAGACCTTGATTATTCACCCATCCATGCCCCTCATGATTTTATAAACCTCTATAAGGTAACCCCTCAGTCTCCAATGCTCCAGAGAAAACAGCCGCAGCCTTTTCAGCTTCTTCCTTTAGCTAAAATCGTCCAACCCTGGCAACATTCTTGTAAATCTTTTCCGAACACTTTCAAGTTTAACAACATCTTTCCTATAGTAAGCTGATCAGAACTGGATACAATATTCCAAAAGTGGCCTAACCAAACTCCTGTACAACTGCAACATGACCTCCCAACTCCTATACACAATGCACTGACCAGTAAAGACAAGTGTGCCAAATGCTTTCTTCACTACCCTGTCTACTGGTGATTACACTTTCAAGGAAATATGAACCTGCACTTCAAGGTCTCTTTGTTCAGTAACACTGTCCAAGACCACACCATTAAGTGTAGAATTCCTGCCTTGACTTGCCCTACCAAACTGTAGCTGATGAATAACACTGAACAATACAGTGATAGTGTTGGAAATTGCTATTGAGGTAATTGATCAACCATGATCTAATTGAAGGGTGGAGCAGGTTCATTAGGCTAAATTATGAACGCCTATTCTGGTTTTCTTACCTTCTTATGTTGCAATCAAAGCCTATGTGGGATTAAATATTTAATGACCAAATCATTATCGTCTAAAACTTCAGGTTTCCAGATTGTTGGAGACTGGTCCTGTGAAGGAAGATAAGCAGCAGGATCCTGTCGAAGACCCTTCAAACATACGCACATGGAACAAGATTAGACCATTTGGCCCCTGAGCATTCTACACCAATCATTAATATCACAACCGATCTGACAATAACCTCAGATCAGATTCCCATCTACCCCTCAATACATTTCACGACCTGGCTACCCATCATTGCCTTAAAAATATCCAATGACTCTGCTTCCAACAACTTTTCAACAACAGAGTTCCAAGGTCTTTCTTTCTGAGATTAGATTAGATTAGATTACTTACAGTGTGGAAACAGGCCCTTCGGCCCAACAAGTCCACACCGACCCGCCGAAACGTATACCACCCAGAACCATACTCCTACATTTACCCCTTCACCTAACACTACGGGCAATTTAGCATGGCCAATTCACCTGACCTGCACATTTTTGGACTGTGGGAGGAAACCGGAGCACCCGGAGGAAACCCACGCAGACACGGGGAGAACGTGCAAACTCCACACAGTCAGTCGCCTGAGGCGGGAATTGAACCCGGGTCTCTGGCACTGTGAGGCAGCAGTGCTAACCACTGTGCCACCGTGCCACCCACGGTGTGTGAGAGAGAGAGAGAGAGAGAGAGAGAAAAAATCACTTCATCTCTGATTTAAAGAGTCATTCCTTAGTTTTAACCAGTGGCTCCTAGTTTTAGATTCTCCCAAAAGAAGAGATGTCCTCTCCACATCTAATCTCTCAAGAGCTCTTAGGACCTTTCCTGTTTCAATCAAATCGCCTCTCACTCTTCTAAACTCCAGTGGATACAATCCAAGACTGTTCAAAGCTTCCTCATAAGATAATCTGCCCAGTCTAGCTATGATCATGGTAAATCTTCTCTGAATTGCTTCTGACTCATTCACATCCTTCCTAATGTTCTACACAGCAACTTAGTTGTGATCCCACCTCTGCTCTGTATAACTTAAACATAAACTCCATACTTTTACATTGAATTCCCCTCCCAACAAATGACAATAATTCTTTATTATTCCCAATTACTTCCTGTTCCTGCATACTAGCCTTTATAATTAGGTCACCTAGATCCCTCTGCATGATTAGATTAGATTAGATTCCCTACAGTGTGGAAACAGACCCTTCGGCCCAACAAGACCACACCGACCCTCCAAAGAGTAACCCACCCAGACCCATTTCCCTCTGACTAATGTACCTAACACTATGGACACTTTAGCATGGCCA
Organism: Chiloscyllium plagiosum; assembly: GCF_004010195.1. Taxonomy (NCBI): domain Eukaryota; kingdom Metazoa; phylum Chordata; class Chondrichthyes; order Orectolobiformes; family Hemiscylliidae; genus Chiloscyllium; species Chiloscyllium plagiosum. The sequence goes on along the minus strand of NC_057713.1, from coordinate 53,139,332 downwards.
TTTCATCTGGCCTGCACATCTTTGAATTGTGGGAGGAAACCCATACAGACACAGGGAAAACATGCAAACTCCACACAGACAGTCACCCAAAACCGGAATCGAACCCGGGTATCTGGCACTGTGAGGCATCAGTGCTAACCACTGAGCCACCATGCATCTTTGAGCACTACAATCTTTCTCCCTTGAGATTTTTTTTTTATTCTTCCTGCCACAATATGCAGTTATAGATTTGCTCACATTATAGTCTGTTTGCTCGATCTTTGCCCTTTCACTTACCTACATATAATCTATTTGTAATACTCTTCTGTATTTTTCACAACTTATTTTTCCATCTATCTTTGTGTCATCAGCAAATTTAGCAACTGTACCTTCTGTTCTGTCATCCAAGTAATTTATATAAAGCGAAAAAAGTTGCGATTCAACAAATTACTCCAATGATAAACACACATAACATTTTGCCAACCTGAAAAAGACCGAGTTAAATCAAGTTTCTGCTTCTTGTTAGCCCCAGCTTTCTATCTGTTCAAATATGTTACACTTACATCATGAGTTTTTATTTTCCACCATTATATCTATGGCAACTTATCAAATGCCTTATGGAAATGTTAGTACAGTGCATCCATTGGTGCCCTTAATTCACAACCTTCATCAATGATGCCCAGGAATCCATTGTTGGTTGTCAGAAAAAAAATCTGGTTCACTAATGCCCTTTGAAGAAGGAAACTGCCATCCTACTTGGTTTGACCTACATGTGATTCCAGACCCACAGCATTGTGGTCAATTCTTAACTGCCCTCTGGGCTATTAGGGATGGACAATAAATGCTGGCCTAGCCAGTAACACCCTAATGAATACAGAACAGTCAATGCAGGCAAGTGGGACTAGTTCAGTTTGGCAAGCTTAGTTGGCATGCATGAGTTGGACCGAAGGTTTTGGTTCTGTGCTGTATGACTGTATGATTATCCATTTTGAAATATTTGCCATGATTTGGTATTGGTAACTGCCAACAGAAGGTGCAGTCCCAGAGTGATGCATCTTTGCAAATGGCAGGATGAGAGTAAAAACGACTATTTTAGAAATTATGTCATTTGTGCCTAAATAATACCTGCCTATGTTTAGTGTAGAAAAGAAAGGTAGCTGTGTTTAAGGTGAATTTAAGAACCAACAAAAGGCAACCAAAACAATAATAAAGAGTGAGAAAATAAACTTTGAAGGTAAACTTGTCAATAACGTCAAGATGGACAATGAGAGTTTCTTCAAATATATAAAAAAGAAGAGGGAAGCCAATGTAAATGTCAGCCCATAGGTAACATATCTGGGGAAATAATAATAAAGAACCAGGAAATGGGAGAGGTGTTTAATAATACTTTGCATCAGTTTTCACAGCAGAAAATAGTAATAGAATTCCAAAATTACTAAATAAGCTCAGGGCAAAAGGAGGAGATGAAAGAAATACAATAAATATCACTAGAGAAATGTGCCAGGGAAACTAACCGAGCTAAAGAACAATACCTCCCTTGTACCTGAAGGGATGCATTAAAAAAGCTAGCATTCAAGTTCAGCAGGTAAAAGGGAAGGCAAATAGAATGTGGGCCTTTATTTCAAAGGGAATGGAATATAAAAGAAGGGAAGTTTTGCTAAAACTCTGCAAGGTACTAGTCAGACTATAGCTAGAATACTGCGTCTGGTTTGGGTTCCTAACCTAAGGATAGATATTGGAGGTAGTCCAGAGAAAGGTAGTCCAATCACCTGATGAAGGAGCAATGCTCTGAAAGCTAGTGCTTCCAATTAAACCTGTTGGACTATAACCTGGTGTGTGATTTTTAACTTTGCAGTTCAGAGAAGGTTCACTAGACTGATCTTAGACATGGAGGGACTGTCTTATGAGGAGCGTTTGAGTAGACTGAACATGTGCTCACTGAAATATAGAAGATTGAGAGGTGACCTTATTGAAACATACAAGATTCTTAGTGAACTTGACAGGTAGATTCAGGTTATTCCCTCTTGTGGGAGATTCTGGAACCAGACAACATAATCTCAAAAAGGTGTGCATATTTAAGATATAGATGAGGAGGAATTTCTTCTTTCAGAGGGTAGTGAATCTATGGAATGTTTTATTGGAGAAGGCTGTTGAGGCTGGGTTGTTTTGTATATTCAAGACTGGTATAGACAGATTTGAAATCAGAGGGACTCAGAGGTTATGGGGAAAAGGCAGGAAAAGTGGAGTTGATGATTATCAAGTAGAGGTGGAGCAGACTCATCTGCTCCTACACCTTATGGTTTTATTGAGATTGAAGTATTGAATTTTCACAAACTTTATTGGGGTGATTACAGAAAACATTCTGTATGCTGCCTTTCAGCAATGCTAGGGAACTCTTTCTCAGTCATCAGTTTCTATATATACTCTGGTATTACGCAGATCTACATCACCTCCACCTGTCTTGAGTCCTCTGTCTCTAATTGTCTGACTGCTCGCACAGTGTGCAGTATTGGATAAGCAAAAATTTCTGCCAGCTGAATATTAGAAAGAAAAATTCCATTCACCTCAGCTGCTGCACACACTCTGTTCCCTCATCCCTTATTCCATCCCTCTCCCCAGCATTTAAGGTGAAAGCAGAATGTTTAGAGTTTTGGTGTCATATTTTATCCCAAGGTATGTTTCCTATCATGCAATCACACCATCACTAAATCTGCCTATTTGCATGTTTGCAATTGTCCAATTTCAGCCTTCTTTTAGGTTATCTGGTCCTGAAGCACCATCTATGTCTTTTGTGTCCTTGAGACTTGATTATCCCACCCACCAGAAACTTGGGGTCATTCAAAAACCAGCTGCCCTCCTAATTCAGACCATTTCTCACTCTCCCATTCCTACGTGTTTCACAAATTTACATTGGGCTCCAGTTCAGCAACTCTTCAATTTTAAAATTCTCATCATTGTTATTAAATCACTCCTTTGCCCTATCCTCTCATTTCCTGTTCAGCTGTCAAACTCTCTTGCCAATGCAGCTTAGTTGTCAATTCCCAATTTAAATCTCTCCGCCACTGATAGCCATTCCTTCAGCTGACTGGACTCCAAGTTCTCAAATTCTCTCCCTATATATCTCTTGTCTGTCTTAAGACTCCTTAAAACCATTGTAAAAGGTAATGGTTTGAAGAAGTTTATGTTCATGTTACATTGACACACAATCTGTGGATGGAGACAAGGAGTTCCACTCTGGCTTTTAGAGGGACCAATGTAAGTATACTAGTTCCCAAGGCTACAGTAATTATAGCTGACAAACTATAGTTGTACTTACTGCTGAAATGCAACAAATTTTTGTGTCGTCTAAGTAGAGTGCCTCTTCTGTCGACATTCAACAGTGATGTCTCAGTTACAATGAATCAATAGATAGGCCAATGATAAAGCAAAGACAAATGAGGATTGGTGACTGCAAACTATGTTAGACAACCCTTATCCTACCGCATACTGTTAGAGATGGCAAATACCATATCTTCGAGGAGTGGTCATTTAGGAAAATACCACAAAATTTTTCCAATTTGACCGAAGTTTTGGTCTTCTTGTTCACTATCTCTGTAGGTGGCTCAGTGCCAAATTTTGTTCCATGATCCACTTTAAGACATTTTATTTCACTCAAGTTATTATAGAAATGTAACCTGTTTGCTCTACCACACAGACTTTACCATGTGGTTCACTATAGGAATTTGCAAATAACTTTGGCACAGCAGGACTTAGAAGAGGAAACATTTCCAAAAATTCTGGATAAAGCTACACTAAAGGATTAAATTAGGAATGATAAATTATCCTTCCACCAGAATCTACCTCTCATGTTAAGCAGCTGATGCCTTGAAAACCTGTTCATTTCCAGAAATTTCTACTTCTTTTTCAGATTACCAGCATTTGTATTTGCAACATTTTGAAATATTTCATTGCATTTCCTATTGTAAACTCCTTTGTCGAAATGTTCAATCAGGCCTTAAAAATGCAAGATGATTGAGACTCACAATTACATTATACCGAATAAGAATTTTATTTTCAGGATTGTGTTTTGCAGCTTAGTTCCATGATCAAGTTTTTGACCATTTCCTCTTATATCACCCAGTGTCAAATGTTGCTGCATAATACTCTTATGAGGAGCCTTGCCATGTTTTGTTACATTAAAATCTTGTAATAAGGTTTTGAATAGCTGCGCAGTTATGCATTGGTAGTAATTCAAATAATCTCATGGAAGTTACACTGAACAAAGCCCCACAGACTAATCAATGCATTAAAAGTAGCTTTGATTTAAAACCAGTGTGCTAAAAGCAAACTAATCTTGCAATGTTTAAAGGCACACGCTTTCACGGAAAAGTATTTGGGAAAATATTTGTGGATTAGCAGATACCATTTTTGGTTTCATCATATCACATGGAAGCAATAAAATGATGCATTGGAACCATATCACAGTTCTTTCATGATCGTCGGATCAAAATCTTGGAACTTCCTTCTTAACAGTGCAGTAGATATACCCCTAACAATGGACAGCAGTGGTTCAATAAGGTGACTCATCATCACTATCCCAAGGGCAGTTAGTGATCAGCATTTAACACTGGCTTTGCCATGCAAGAATGAATGAAAAAAAGTCATTTCCCCATAATACTAATGCTGGTTCCTGGAAAGAGTTATTCATTCAAACTCATTCATCTATTATTTTGTCACAGCTTCACTATTTCTGTTTCAAATAATTATCCACATCTATTTTAATGCTAGCATTGATTCTGCTTCCATCACTGTTTCTCAAATAGCGTTTCTTTCTCAACAACAAGAAGAGGTTATGCATCAGCAAACATCTAATCTATTGGGACAATTTCTAAATTCAAGAATGATTGAAAAATTGTGATCAGAGCCTTGAGGTGGATTCTTTCTGATATATTAATATTCTAGGATATATAAGATAGTTACTTAATTGCTCTACTTGTTTCTCTTCCATATTTCCAGTTCCATCGCTGCACTCCTCTGGCAAAAGTTTATCTTCATTCTCCATAAAAAAATGTAAGTTTTCATTTGTAATCAGGTCTTTTATTTTCTTTCAGCATTGTTCTACTCTTATGCTTTTGTTTAAAAATATATTTCACTATTACTTTCAAGTTACTAAGTTTGACTTTTCCAATACCTCCTGTCACCTTTTCTGTTGTTTTTTTTTCCCACTTGTATATTTTCACTACTCAGCTGGGTGACTTAGTAATGTCTGTAAGAAGAAATTGCCAATGGAAGCTTTACTTAGATTTATCTGCCATAACTTGCACTCAATCATGGAGCCAGCCTTGCTTTCTTTGTTGAACAGAAACAGTGGAGTTATTTCAAGATAAGTCATTAGCATAAGCAATATATTTGAAGGAAAATAAACAGTTACATCTGCTCAGATTCACATAGATTCATATGTTGTTATAGTGATGGGAAACATTACAATACTCTACGTGTTTTTCTAAAAACAAATTTCCATAAATTAAATACCAATAACAGTTTCCAAATTATTTAGCTCCTGAATGAAAATGGGTTTCCTTTTGGTTAAAAATTGAGTGCCCATTGCTTCTGTTCTTTAGTAATAGATGAATCTGCTGAATTTCTGATTTCTCATTCACTTGAGTATGCTATAATATCAAGGCATGTATGAGCATTTTCTTATTCATTCATTGGATGAGGGCACCACTGGCTGAGCCAGATTTCTTACTCATCCCTACCTGCCCTTGAGAAGTTGGGGGTGCATTGCCTACTTGGACCGCTGCAGTCCATGTGCTGTTGTTAGACCTATAGTGCTATTAAGGAAAAGAGCTCTAGGATTTTGGCCCAGCGACAATGAATTAATGCCAAATGTTTCCAAGGCAGAATGCTGAGTGGCTTGGAGTGGAACCTACAGGTGCTAATGGTGCTTCCATGTCCTTCTAGATTGATGTGGTCATGGGTATGGAAGGTGGTGTCTAAAGAACTTTGGTGAATTTCTGCAGTGCATCTTGTGGATGATGCACACTACTGCTACTGAGTGTTGGTAGTCGACAGAGTGGATCTTTGTGGATGTGGTGTCAATCAAGTCACTGTTTTGTCAAGGATGCTTTCAAACTTCTTGAGTATTGTTGGATCTGCTATCACCCAAGCAAATAGAGCGCATTCCATCAGACTCTTGACTTGTGCCTTGTAGATGGTGGGCAAGCTCGAGAGAGTCAGAAGTTGAACTACTGCAGCATTCTTAGCTTATGAACTGCTTTTATTGCCATTGTATTTATTTGGCTATCCCAGTTCACTTTCTGGTCAGACTCTTGACTTGTGCCTTGTAGATGGTGGGCAAGCTTGTGAGAGTCAGGAGTTGAACTACTGCAGCATTCTTAGCTTATGAACTGCTTTTATTGCCATTGTATCTATTTGGCTATCCCAGTTCACTTTCTGGTCAGTAGTAATCTTCAGATTGTTGATATTTCCGGGGTGAGGGGTGGGGGGAGGGTGGGGAGGGGGGTGCGGATCCTCTTATTGGAGATAGTCATTGCTTGGCATTTTTGTGGTGTGAATATTTCTTACCACTTCTCAGCCCAAGCCTGAATATTTTCCAGGCCTCACTGCATTTGGATATGAACTACTTTTGAACCTGAAGAGTTGTGAATGATGCCGAATACTGTGTAAGCATCAGTGAACATCCCCATTTCTGATTTTATGATGGATGGAAGGCCATTGATGAAGCAGCTGAAGGTGGTTGGGCCTAGGACACTATCCTGTGGAACTCCTGCAGAAATATTTTGGAGCTAAGGTGACTGATTTCCAACAACCATACTCATCTTCCTGTGTGCTAGGTTTGTTTCCAACCATTGGAGAGCTTTCTCTCGATTCCTTTGATTCAAATTTTGCTATGATACACTAAGTCAAATGCAACCATAATGTCAAGGATAGTCGCACACATCTTACCCTTGAAATTCAGTTCTTTTGTCCATGCCTAAAGCAATGTTGTAATGAGGTCAGCTGAGTGGCCCTGGCAGAACACAAACTGGGCATCACTGAGCAGATTATTGCTAAGCAAGTGCTAAGTGATAACACTGTTGATGATACCCTCCATCACTTTATGGACGATGAGAGTAGACTGATGGGGAAATAATTGGTTGGGTGAATTTGCCCTGCTTTTTGTGTACTGGACATACCTGGGCAAATTCTCACATGCTTAGGTGGATGCCAATGATATAGCTGTACGGGAACAGTTTAACTAGGGGTAAGGCAATTTTTGGAGAACATGTCTACAGTATTGATGCCAGAATGTTTTCAGGGCCCATTATCTTGTCAGCATCCATACCTTTAGCTGTTTCTTAATTTAACTTGGAGTGAACTGAATTGGTTGAAGACTGACATCAGTTATCAAGGCGTTCAGCTGCTAAACAAGCTCATGAAAGCTTAATGTGGTCAAGCATTTAAGACTGAGATGAGGAGAAACTTCTTTGTTATAAAAAGGTTGTGAATATTTGGAAATCCCTCCCTCAGAATTTTATGGATTCTCTATCATTGAATACATTTAGGGCTGAGATAGACCGATGTTTGGTTTCTCAGGAAGCCAAGGGATACAAGGTCCAGGCAGGCAAGTAATCTATTGAACCTTGGGGAGAAAATTGGCTGCTCATCAAAGTTGCTCAGTTTGATCTCCTCTTTCCATGACCACATTATGTGTAATGTGCAAATGGGTGACTAATGGAACCCTTCAACATCAGTGGGTCAGAGTTACGTCCTGGCATCAACATACTTACGCGTATTCTTCTCTTTGATTCTGTCATCCACCTACATACCAGAACTGACAGGAAGCTTTACAGCCTTGCCCACCTGAGATCCAAGGCAAAATTAGGCCAAGTCATAGAGTCGTAGAGCTGTACAGCATGAGAAATAAGCCCATCGGTCCAACTCGTCCATGCCAACCAGACATATTAAATCAAACTAGACCCATTTGCCAGCATTTGAACCATATCCCTATAAATCCTTCCTATTCGTATGCCTTTTAAATGTTGTAATTGTATCAGCCTCCACCACTTCCTCTGGCAGCTCATTCTTTACACGCACCACCCTCTGCATGGAGAAGTTGTCACTTAGGTCCCTTTTAAATCTTTCCGCTCTCAGGTCAAACCTATGTCCGCTAGTTTTAGACTCCCCACCCTGGGGAAAAGACTTTGGCTATTCACCCTATCCATGCCCCTCATGATTTTTATAAAACTCTGTAGGTCACCCCTTCAGCCTCTGATGCTCTAGGGAAAAAAATCCAACCTATTCAGCCCCTCCCTGTAGTCCTGCAGTCCTAGCAACATTCTTGTAATTTTTTTCTGCATTTTCCAGTTTAATAACATCTTTCCTATAGCAGGCTGACCAGAATTGTATGCAGTACTCCAAACGTGGCCTCACTAATGTCTAATGATGTCCCAGCACCTATACTCAATGCTCTGTCCAAAGAAGACAAGCATCCCAGACACCTTCTCCACCACCTTGTGATGCTACTTCCAAGAAACTATGTACCTGCATCGCTAGGTGTCTCTGTTCGGGGACACTCCCCAGGGCCCTACCATTAATTGTATAAGTCCTCTCCTGGTTTGTCTCACCAAAATGCAACACCTCACATTTATCTGAATTAAACTCCAGCTGCCACTTTTCAGCCCATTGTCCCATACCATCAAAATTTTGTTGTACTCTTAGATGACTTTTTCACTGTCCACTATACCATCAATTTTGTTGTCATCCGCAAGCTTACTAACCATGCCTCCTATGTTCTCATACAAATAATCTACATAAATGACAAAAAGCAGTGGACCCAGCACCACTCTCCGTGGCACACCCCTGGTCACAGGCCTCCAGTCTGAATGACAAGCCTTTACCATCACCCTCTGTCTTCTACCATCAAGTCCATTTTGTATCCAAATGACTAGCTCTCCCTGGATCCCATGTGAATACCGTTATTGACCAATCAACTATGTGGAACCTTGTTGAAGGCCTTGCTAAAGTCCAAAGAGACAAATCTGCCCCTTTGCCTTCATCTATCGCCTTTGTCACCTCTTCAAAAAACTCAAGCAAGTTAATGAGACACAATTTTCTGCACACAAAGCCACGCTGGCTATTGTGAATCAGTCCTTGGCCTTTCCAAATACACATAAATCCGATCCCACTAAATCCCCTCAAACAACCTACCCACCACTGACATCAGGCTTACTAGTCTGTAGTTCCCTGGCTTTTCCTTAGACCCTTTCTTGAATAGAGGCAGAACATTGGCCACTTTCCAGCCTTCTAGCACCTCAATCTGAGACTGTCAGTGATACGAATATCTCTGCTAGGGGCCCATCAATCTCTTCCTTAGCTTCCCAAAAAATCCTGGAAGGGTGACATGCTGGTTCAGTGGGTAACACTGCTGCCTCAAAGTACCAGGGACCTGGGTTCGATTCCAGCCTTGGGATCTGCCTGTGTGTTGTTTGCACATTCTCCCTGTGTCTTTGTGGGTTTCTTCCCACAATCCAAAGATGTGCAGATTAGACGAATTGGCCATACTAAATTGCCCATAGTGTTCAGGGATGTGTAGGCTAGTTGCATTAGTCAGGGGTAAATGCAGGATAATAGTGTAGGGGTCTGGGTTGGTTACTCATCAGAGGGTTGATGTGGACTTGTTGGGCTGAAGGGCCTGTTTCCACACTGTTGGGAATCTAATTCTCTAACACCTGATCAGGTCCCAGGAATATATATACCTTTATTTGTTTTAAGACATCCAACATCTCCTCTTCTGTAATATGGATTCTTTTCAAGACATCACTATTTATTTCCTCAAATTCCCATCCTTCCATATCCTCCTCCACAGTAAATACTGACACAAAATATTAGGTTAGTGTCTCACCATCTCCTGTTCCACATATAGATGTCTTTGTTGATCTTTAAAATACCTTAAGTTCTCCCCAGTTATTCTTTTGCCCTTAATGTACTTATACTTGCATTCTTCTTCACCTTATTTGCCAGAGTTATTTCATGCACCCTTTTTGCCCTCCTGATACCCCTCTTATGTGTGGTCCTATATTCCTCCAGCGACTCACTTGATCCCAACTATCTGTTGTTGCATTGCTATAGCTTTACCAGACTATAGGGGCTGCTGTCTTATTGGAGAGAAGCAACTGGTGGTGATTTAACCTGAGGGTCACCAGACCTCAGGCGAGAGAAGAGGTTGAGAAGGACAGTCCTTCATGGTCACCTCAAACTGGGGATGGGAATTGAACCCACTCTATACAGAGCATTACACTGCTTTGTAGCCCAACAATCTAGCCAACTGAGCTAAACTGATTTCCCCCAGCTGTCCATACCTGACATATGCCTCCTGTTTTTTGACCAGAGCCTCAATATCTTTAGTCATCCAGCATTCCCTGCACCTACCAGCCTTGCCTTTCGGACTAACACGAACATACTGTATCTAAACTCTTGTTATCTAATTTTTGATAGCCTCATATTTGCCAGTCAACTCTTTACCTCCCCCAATCAACTTTTGAAAGTTCCTGTCTCATGCTGTTGAAATTGGCTTTACTCCAATTAAGAACTTGAACTTTTAGATCAAGTCTATCCTTTTCCATAAACTAACAGAATTATGATCACTGGCTCCAGAGTGCTCCCCCACTCCCTTCCTCAGTCACTTGCTTTGCCCTATTTCCCAACAGAAGGTTGAGTATCCCTAGTAGGTACATCCACATATCGAATAAGAAAATTTTCTTGAACACATGATTTGGACTTAACAAATTCTTCCCCACCCAAGCCCTAAACACATGCCAGGCCCAGTCTATGTTTGAAAAGATAAAATCCCCTACAATTACAAACCTATTATTCTGAGATCTCCTTACATATTTGATCCTCAATCTCCTGCTGACTATTGGGGGCAACCTGTAGTACAGTCCCAATAGGGTGATTATCCCTTTCTTCTTTCTCAGTTCCATCCATACAGCTCCTCTGGACAATATTCCAGGAATATCTTCTCTAAGTACAGCTGTCATGTTATCCCTAATTGAAAACAACACTCACCCCCTTCCCTTGCCTCCCTTTCTATCCTTTCCAGAGCATCAATAGCCCAGAACATTATGCTGCCAAAGGTAAAGTAGCAAAGTGATTAGCACTGCTGCCTCACAATGCCAGGGATATAGGTTCAATTCCAGCCTCGGGTGACTATCGTGTAGAATTTACACATTTTCCCCGTGTCTATGTGGGTTTCCTCCAGGTGCTCTGCTTTCCTTCTACAGTCCAAAGATGTGCAGGTTGGGTGGATTGATCATGCTAAATTGTCCCAGAGTGTAGGGTTTAGGTGGAAATGTAGGTTGATATAGTAAGGGTGTGAGTCTGGGTGGGTTGCTCTTTGGAGGGTTGGTGTGAACCTGATGGGCTGAATGGCCTGCTTCTGCACTGTGATTAAAGTGACAATGATTATCAGCTGCCTTACCTGTTAGGCCGCTTGCACTGAAATAAGTGCAGTTTAATTTATCAGTTTTACCTTGTTCTCTGCTATACTCTTGCCCGTGTGTCTACTTAACTTGTTGTCTTTAAGTTCTGTACCAGCCTCAGCATCTTCTCTTTCCTTGCCACTGTTTTGAAGTCACTGCCACTGTATCTCCCTCTCCCCAATATTGGTGCTAGCTCTAGCAAATCCCCCTGCCAGGATACTGGTCCCCCCTTTCGCTCAGGTGCAATCCATCCCTCTTCTACAGGTCACTTCTATCACAGAAGAGATCTCAATGATACCCTATCCCTTGCACCAGCTCCTCAGCCACACATTGATCTGCCCTATCCTCCTATTCCTCCTCTCAACTAGCACATGGCACCAGGAGTAATCTAGACATTACTGTGTATGAGGTCCTGCTTTTTAAACTTCTGCCTGAGTTCCTATGTTCTCTCTGCAGAACCTCAACTCTTTCTCTCACTATATTGTTGGTATCAAACTGCACAATGACCACTGACTTGTTGCTCATGCTCCCCTTTGAGAATATGCTATAACTGCTCTGAAACTTCCTTTACCCTGGTACTAGGAAGGCAACACAACACCCTGATGTCTTTTTTACAGCTGCAGAAGCATCTGTCTGTGCCTCTGACTAGAGAGTCCCTTATTACAATTGATCGCTTGCAACCTGACATACCCCTCTTGACATCAGCGTCAGTCTGGTACCAGAGACCTAGCTGTCAGTGCCATTTACCCCGAAGAGGCCATACCCCTCACAGTATCCAATGTGTTACATTTAGCTAGAGGTGACTGCTGCACTACATATCTACCTGTCCTGGCAGTCACCCACCTACCCGTTTCCACCTTACTGAAACTTCCATCTCTCTCCCGAACTCCTCTGTATACTCCTTATTGCCTCGAACTGCTGCTCCAACCAATCCATACAACCAAACACACTTTCTGCAGACATAGTGTCCAGGGACAGTCAAGAGCCTTTCTTGAATAGTGGCACATCATTAGTCACCCTCCAGTTTTTTAGCATCTCACCCATGACAGTCAATGATATAAATATCGCAGCAAGGGGCCCAAAAATCTTTTTCTAGCTTCCCACAAAGTTCTGGAATATACGTGATCAGGTCCCAGCAATTTAGCCTCTTCTGCGGTTCTGAATTGATGACCTTGTCCTACCAAGAGACACCAAGGATGCGACTGAGACAATGAAGATGGAAAGTATTCTGGTCTTTCTCCTGCCTAGTGTATATTGCTCAGGCTTCAACATTGTAACACATGTACTAAAGAGCCAGGCTTGCAGTTTGGTGTTCTACATCAGGTTACTGTTGTTACACACTCGCTGCTCCCTAATCTCTGACATCCGACAGGAAGAGCATACCACTCCACTGAATGCCATCTCTATCCCTTTAACAATCTGTAGACCCAGAATTACCTAACCAAGGTCCCACATACTTCGCCTTCATCAGAAAGTTGCTCTATGGTTAAGAAGCTTTAATCACCTTTCACACAGAGGAATACATCCAGCAACAAATGGACAGAATCCCTCATGCATGTAAAGAGTTTGTTTTCACAATCAACATCAGGAAGACAAATATCTTCAGAATAGTACTGTACTGCCATCTATCAGAACTGACAATGTGACACTGGAGGTTGTTGATAGCTTCACATATCTAAGCTCCACAGTCATAGCAATGTGTCACTTGACATTAAAATACATGGATTGAAAAGTTGCAGCTATATTGTCCAATCTGAGTAAGAGAGTGTGAAACAACAGCAGCCTGACCTAGAAGAGGGACTTGTCTTCAATAACAAAGTGTAGTTAAGGCAACATGTTTACCTCCATCAGGACCTCATGTTAGGACCTCATCAGGACCGCCTGATTCTCCAATCAATGATTGTGTGACATCATCTGAATGGCTGGAGCTAATTCATCTTTAACATTGATGGAATCATTCCTTAACACAGGTTTTTCCCACAGTGTTTACAATTAAACATTCATGTCGTGTAATACTTTTACATCTACCTCGACTCCATCTCGCACCATGTGTCTGACTTCACAAATGCAGGTGGTCTGGAGTTTGCAGAATTCTTTCAGGATGCATTCTTTTCTGACTTGGAATAGTATCAACTACGTGTCTATTTTTCCAGAAATACTCAAAATCTCTGCTGCCAAGTGATGATTTAAAAGAATGATGTTAATTGTGGTTTACTCTGCGAGATATTTGGGTTAAAACACAAACCTTTCTGATGTAACTAAAATATATGTATACCATATTCGTAGACAAACGCAAAATGTGTCAAGTAAGTCCTGAATTTCAAACTAACAGAGAAAACATGATTTGGAGGTGCCGGTGTTGGACTGGAGTATACGAAGTTAAAAATTATGCAACACCAAGTTATAGTCCAACAGATTTATTTAGAAGCAGTAGCTTTTGGAGCGCTGCTCCTTCATCAGGTGTTGTGGAGAATGAGATCATAAGACACAGAATTTATAGTGGAAGTTTACAGTGTGATGCAATTGAAATGATATATTGAAAAAAACCTGGATTGTTTGTTAAGTCTCTCATCTTTTAGAATGACCAAGTTGGTTTTAATTCTTTCATATGTAAATCCCAGAACATTTTTTAATGTTACATTCGCAAGTGAACTTTAACAATAGGTGCCATGTCAGCTCAGAAAATGCATTAAAGGTGTGAGGTGCCCTGTTTGGGGCTGTCTGTACTCCAATATTCAGACTGATTCTATTTCTTAAAAAAAGGAATTTACAGAATCTTACATGGATTCATGCAGTCTTTGAGCAAAATAAAATGTAATTCTGCAAGTACAAATTCACCCCACAAACTTATATGTGTGCGCGTCCATGTGGATCATGATTTGGAGATGCTGGTGTTTGTAGCATCTCCTCGGTTTACCCAATGATACCTCTATCCCTCCCACTCCTCCACATATGCATTGCATATATGGTGCTCAGTGGTTATCCTCACTGCACCAGAGACACCAGTTCGATTCTATCCTTGGACCACTGTCTGGGGAATTGCACATTCTCCCTGTGAATGGACATCGCACAACAATCACCAGCCAGGAGTGTTCCACCTGATGAAGGAACAGTGCTCCGAAAGCTAGTGCTTCCAATTAAGCCTGTTGGACTATAACCTGGTGTTGTGTGATGTTTATCCATGTGGGGTGTGTGTGTGTGCATGTGTTTATGAGAGACTACATAGTGTAGTGAGGTCACCTGTATTGTGACATGAACCCAAGGCCCCGGTTGAGGCAGGGGTACTGAACTTGGCTGAAAGTGAGGACTGCAGATGCTGGAGATCAGAGCCGAAAATGTGTTGCTGGAAAAGTGCAGCAGGTCAGGCAGCATCCAAGGAGCAGGAGAATCGACGTTTCGGGCATGAGCCCTTCTTCAGGATTCGATTCTCCTGCTCCTTGGATGCTGCCTGACCTGCTGTGCTTTTACTGAACTTGGCTATCAGCCTCTGTTTGACCACTTTGCTTTGTTGCTTGTCCCAAAGTCCACCTTGGAGGATGGTCAGCTGAAGGTCCGAAGCTGAATGTCCCTGACCGCTGAAGTGTTCCCCGACTGGGAGGGAACTCTCCTGGCTGGTGATTGTTATGCGGTGTCCATTCACAGGGAGAATGTGCAATTCCCTGGACAGTCGCCCACGGGTAGAATCGAACTTGTGTCTCTGGTGCAGTGAGTATAGCAGATTGATGGATTTGTCGGAATATGAGGAAGTTCAAAGCTGATGTGGGTAATGAAGAATGCTATCAAGAAGGGAATATGTACATTTGGAGGTTCACCAGTGGTAAGAGCCTGAGCCTGAGATTAGCTGCATGTGGAGAGATTGTTGCTTCCTTCCATTGTCCTGTAAATAACAAGTGTCCAATGGAGCTTGCACCACACATGGAATGGACATGGCAAATCTTTCATTTTATGAGGGAGAGAGCTGTAATCTTGAGTGATGCGGGGCCCATCAAAGGGCAAAGGCATTACACAGGCACACATCCAGTACAACTGAGCAACTGCTATAAGCTGTGTGAGCCTTAGGCATTACCATACAATGAAAGACAATTTTTTTGACCTTTGAAGTAGCTTCCCTGTTCCTAAAGCCACCACATATTGTAGGAACTTCTCATTTCACAATTTGGGCCTTAAACCCTCATGTTGCACTGAGGTTGTGCCTAGACAGGCATTCACTCACACAGCTGATGATGGAAGTAAAGATACCTTCACAAATGTAATAAAGCATTTCAATCAAGTGCCACCCATTCCATCTCTGTGCCATCAGGACCTTTACTTTCATTCCCTTCCACTTTCTCTTGGTGTAGTCCCGTGGTCCACAGCTGGATGGAGGGAGTCTGTTGGCCTTGGAGTTTTGGTCAGGGACTTTTTGTGTCTGGAGGGCCCAGAAGCAGGTTCACCCTCCTCAGCTTGAAGCCCCACAAGGCAGAAGGTAGCAGGTGGAAAGTGCTGTCACTTCAGGATTGTATTGAGAGGAGACTTCTGGGGGCACTATGTGGTTTCTCCTATGATTTTGTGCCTCCTAGCACCGCCCTGTATCCTTATGTCCTAGAACTAGCTCAAGGTTCCAGATCCCTCTTTTGCCTTGCTGTTGGTGCAGCACACAAATGTACACAAATGGCTAGAGTGATCGAGGGCAGGTCTGTGTGGCATACTCTGAGGGGGCTGAACCTGGCTCACCATGGCAATTGCCAACCCATCCACTGAGGCAGCTAGGGGCTGCAGGATCCCAATGTGTTGCTGCATTCCTGCAGTCTTTGGTGTCAGATGCCCACTGTTCCATATGGACCTGTCTGCAGCTCCTGTGCCTGTTCGCATTTCACTGAAGTCAGGAATGGTGGACACAATGTAGTCCTCTCCTGTCTGGGGCTGAGATAGTATCTGGGCTCGACAGTTCTTCGAATGCCAAAGATCTGGGGCAGTTCTACCTTAGCCAGCAGCAGAGGCCAGCGGCAGTGATGTGTTCACCAGCTCCTGACTCTAATCTAGTTTTCATTCCCACCGAGGTGTCAGTATCCGAGCTGGTAGCAGGGGTGGGATGCCGTTGTAGGAGGCAGCCTTGCCGATGCATCCTTTGAGTGTGTGCTTGCTTCCTCAGGGGTTTGACCTCAGACTAGGAGACAGAAAAAAAGAATGCATTGTGCACAAGGCATAGAGGTTTTCTCATCTTAAGATACTTTTGGGAGAGTAGAATATCAATGACCAAAGCTTCTTACTTGATTGCAAGGACATGGATAGTTTAGCACCTCCACGGGTCCTAATCTTTGCCTGTGAAGGACAGAAACCTCTCTTCTTAGGAGCTGAATATCAGGTGCTCCAGGATCCTTCTTAAGTCTCTCAGTTCTACTTTCTACTGGAATGAGAGAGAGGAAGGATTGACTAAGATTAAGTTGTTTGGCACAGTTGTTGGGTGGGGTAAAGAGTGATGAGGTGGCCCAAGTGATTGTGTAGGCAATGCAGATGTCATGCAGGATTAGTAAGGTGGAAGAGGAGGGGACATTGGTCTGATTAAGAGTAGGTCAGGGAAAATGCTCCACGCATACAGCATGAGATGTGATTGGAGTTGGGTGCATAAGCAGATATAGAGAAGGGGGGAGGGTAGCAGAGAGAAAATACTGGCATTTCCACAGATGTAGCAGAGAAGGCGGTTGACCTTCTTCTTTCAATGCAGTGCGTTTTGCCATAGCATTGTGAACACACTGACCCAGACAGCAACCTCAGGCCACAGACTGCCTAGGTTTGTGTGTCATGGCCTAGTCTGTTGCTGCTGAGTGAAGAGGACACTCTTGCACTACTCTATCCAGCAGGAGCTTCTGCCCATAAAGCAGACCATCAATTTACCTTATGTGACATCTCAGGGATAACTCACAAGAATTGCGCAGGGCAACTCCGCGCAACTCTGCACAACTGCATTTAAATCCTGGTACCGGCACAAGGAATCCCAGCAGTGGTTTAGTGCACCCGTTAATGGTATGTGGAGAATAGGGCACCATGGGCATGGTTTATGAGGTGAGTTTCTAACAATTGTGAGAAAAACTGCTCAAGACATTCTGTAGAGAAACACTCTCCAAAGTTTGTCAAAAATTACCCTTACTTGATTTCAAGTTAGATTCGTTCATCTGTCTTTAAATAAGTCACTTTATTCTTCACAAAAACTGGAGTATATGATTTTCACTTTTGCTCATAGAATGTGAGCTTTGCTGATTAGGCCGGGAATAATTGTCCATGTTTGCTTGCCCTTAAGGGGGTGCTGAGCTGCCTTGAACTGCTGCAGTCACTTGGGTGAAATTTTCCTCTCACTTCTCATGCAAATTCGGGAAATGATTCATCCCACAGTCAGCTGTTTGCAATTGCAAAACAGGATCCATTTACTTGATGTGTTTATAAACCGACTTCTGTTAAATTGATGTAATTCAAACAATTTTAAAGATGGATGTGCAGTCAATTTCAATTTCTGCCCTTACATTTGTCATACAAAACAAATATCAATGTACTATATATTTTATCCCATTTATCAACAGATCACCATGTTACTTTGGTATGCCATTTTGTCCATCAAGTGTCTTTGCTTATATAATATTTAATTTCAATCTCGGTGTAACAATCTTTTTGAAAATAATTTTTGTTTATACATTGATACATTGTCATTCGCAATCAGAACATACTTTGGATGGTAGTTGCCTTGTTTGTAGATTTGATTTTCCTTATTCGATTATATTGTTATAATAAACTTAGTTATTCAGAAGGCTTATGTGGAAATATTCCTTATTCTTATTCATGATGGGGAAAACATTCAATTTAACATACAGTGTGTTTGGGGAAAAGACAAATAATGAAAAATATTGATGGACATTAACAGCAATTAGTTAATATCGACAATCTTCTATGAAAAGTGTTGAAGTGAGAGCTATAGTTAGTCTTAAAGGGTCCTACGGGAAAACACCAGCCAACAAATTTACACACTCGTTCCACTGAACATGTGATGTAGAAGATTTTAAAATTCTTTCGTAAGGTGTGAAATTGGCTGGCTGGGCCAGCATTTGTTGCGTGACTCGACAAGGTGCTAGTGAGCTTTGTTCTTCAACCACTGCAATCCATTGGTGTAAGAATATCCACAATGTTATTAGGAAGAAATTTCCAGGATTTTCAGTAAGTGACAGCAAAGGAATTGTGATATATTTCCATTATGTGGAGATACCAGTGTTGGACTGGGATGAACAAAGTTAAAAATCACGCAACAAGTTATAGTCCAACAGGTTTATTTGAAAATACAAGCTTTCAGAGCGCAGCTCCTTTGTCAGGTAGCTAGTGGCGCAGGACCATAGGACACAGAATTTATATTAAAAGATCAAAGTGTCATATAACTGATCCCATATATTGAATAAATCTAGATTGCTGTTAAGTCTTTAATCACTTAGAATGGGGATGTAGGTTTCGATTGATTAATATGTAATCCCAGAATTTCATTCAAGTCACCATGCCACGACAACTTAAGGTTTTATCAGTATATTAAAAAATAGACTTACATGTGTGCTTGAGTATGACGGAGTATATGCCTGTAAAAGGGTATGCTCGTGCGTGTGTGAGCATGTGCACGAGAGAGCGTCTGTGTAAGTGTGTGAATCTGATTGTGTGTAAGAGTGTGTGTGCATGTGTGCCATTGTGTGACCATATGTGTGAGAGTGTATAATGTAATGGGGTCACCTATAGTGTGACATGAACCCAAGATCGTGGTTGAGGCTGTCCTCATGGATACCGACCTTGGCTAGCAGCCTTTGCTCGGAATTCTGTGTTGCTGCATATCCCTAAGTCCACTTTGGAGGACAGTCACCCGAAGATCCAAGGCCAAATGTCCTTGACTGCTGAAATGCTCCCCTACTGGGAGGGAACATTCCTGTCTGGAGATTGTTGCCAAGTCAGGATGAGTTTGTGACTTGGAGGGGAACGTGCAGGTAGTAGTGTTCCCTTTTCAGTGCCCTTTTCAGTGCCCTTTTCAGTGACAGAGGTCACTTGTTTAGAAGGTGCTGTCAAAGGAAGCTTTGTTGAGTGAATGCGTGTATTTACTAAATGGTGCCAATTGCTGCCACTGTGGTGGGAGTGCGTGTTTAATTTGGTGGACAGAGTGCCATAAATTGGTTTGTTCTTTCCTGGATGGTTTCAAGCTTCTTGAAGTTGTTGGAACTGCACTCACCCAGGAAAGTTGAGAATGTTTCATCACAGATCTGGCTTGTGATTGTCATATGGTGGACATGGTTGGGGAGGCCAGTAGGTGAGTTACTTGCTGTGGAATTATTAGCCTCTTTCTTCTAAAGAGCTATCAGAAGACAAACTTTAATTTGATACAATTAAAGACTTTCACCTAGAAAGCTTAATTTAAGTATTTAATTCAGTGCAAATTGCTTCAGTGAAATGAGCAGTCACTGGTTTCACACTTTGATATTGCAATTATTTTGCTCTTCCTCTATTAGTTGTTCAAATACTTGTCATTGCTAAGCATAAAGCAATGGTGCATACACTCAGGCTATTAATATTCTGAGGTCAATTGCAGCATCTTAAATTCTGTCAGTAACTGAAATCAGATTCTGTGAAACAGACCACGAAAAGCTGCTTGTTTCTCTGCCTCAGCTATTCACCGGATTCACCAGCTGAGACATTGGAGGAACAGTTTTGCAGATCATACCCTGCTTTGACAATTTGGGCCTGCATTGGCACTCCCCAAAAAAACTTGTCCAGGATACACACTGGCAACGCTAACCCATGTCAATGTCTGACAGACTGTAATGATGGACCCTTCTCCCTGTGTCAATCACAACATGCTGTCAACCTGAAAGAAGGCATACTAGCATAACTAACAGTTAGTGTAACATGATTGGCTATGCTTACCAAGATACCAGTAACCAACTTGCAGATTATGGCAAACCTATCTGAGAAAGATATGAGAAACTGTCTTCTTAGGGTCTGGGTGCATAGATATTGCTCAACTGCAGCTCAATGTAGAATAGTGAGCAATAGGGTGATTGGAAACAAACTTGTTGTGAGTGAATAGAGTTTTGGATGACTCATTTTATAGAGAGTGGAATGTTGTAAACCAGTCAGAATGAATTGGACTGGTTTAGTTCAGTGGTAGCAAAGGCCTTGGTGCATTTCAGCAACTCTTTTCCTCTCTCTAATTGTTGTCTAATCTTTAAAACCAGTTGGGTTTGTAGCCTAGACTTGCGAATACTTCTGTAAACAAACGTAGGCCTGAGAATTGATTGCTGTTTATAATTAATGTTCAGGAAGATGAAAGCCATTTAGAACTGATTACACCTGAAGATGTTAATTGATCCATGTTAACTCCATTAATTCTTTCTGGATATGGTTCCCAGCATTCCCTCCCAACTCCATTTTGATTTAGTCTCCCTCCCCCTTCCTCATCTTTGATGCTTTGCTTTGCTCTTAACAGGCATTGCATGTAAATTATTCAGTTGAAAACTGGTGATTTACTGGTGGTAGTTAATAGATGAAAAAGAATGACAAGTGATTTGTTATTGGGAAAAAGCTGTTTGGCTGTGTGTGATAACGCTTCACATATAAAGAAAGAAAAACGATGGTTCCCAGCACTTCTTGCACTCCATTTGCAATTGTCAGGAAGAGTTCTTCATGTATGAATCACGTGGTCTTAGTTTAGTTGAGTGGTAACAAAGCCATCGATGTGGGTTTTAGCAGCTCTTTTCCACTAATTATTGTCTGATCTTTAAAATGGGTTTGAGGGTGTTTTGGATGTGTGGGTGTTAGAATGAGTTATGACTGTACTCAGAATCAAACCTGGATTATTTTAAGGCCTTACTAATATTGAATGTGTGAGAAATGGATTGGGATTAGTTGCTTTCCTTTGGGAAACTGTTGGAAAGAGGATCCTGTGGGGGAGCTGGAAGGACTTGCATTAGTGAATGGGAGAGTCTGGGGTATGGGAAAACCCTCATGGAACCCAGAAGAATGGCAAATTCTTCGGATCATTTTTCACCCCAGCATCAGTTTAATGAGAGGTTTTCCATATTATGATGTGTAACATAATTATTTTAAAACATTTTGAAACAAGCTTTTGGAGATGTGGGAAAGAACGGGTAGAGCAAGTTATTATAACAGTTAGAGAATTTAGATCAGAGTATTCCAGGTGGTGACACCATTATTCTGTTGAACCTTCAAGTGCATTTTTCACTTTATCAGAAGTGATGGCTGAAGGTATAAAAATATAACTTTTTTTACTTGAACAAAAAAAATTGCTAACTTAAGTTTGCTAAATGCTAATCAAACTAGAAATTAAACAAATTAGCTTGAAAGTAAATAATGACACTGGTTTGAAAGTGTCTTACCATCAAGACCTTTGTAAATATCATTAAGAACCATTTGATTTTTTTAATGTCCTCTGGTTGAATTAGGAGCACAATAATATAATGGTTAAATAATTGAACTAGTAATCTAGAGGCTTGATTAATGATCAGGGATTAAGAGTTCAAATCTCATCGTGGCATTTGGGGAATTTAAATTCAGTTAATTAAATAAAAAGAAATCTGGAATAACTACATGAGGCTGGAATGTTAACAGTCCATGAGAGGGGGGGTTGGAAGGTGAGCTGGCCAGTAAAATAACCGTGAAAGATACTGGCAGGAAAGTCCAATATCTTTGTTGCAAAGGGATATTAACGAGGCTGGGTCTGACAGATGGTGAGGTAATTAAGCTTGTCGTTTTTAAATTTTTTATATGCAAGTGTTAGCACACACAACTGAATGGCTTTTCCACCACCAAATCACTGTGTCTTTTTAATTGTTTTTGACTATTAACCACCATCAGAAGTCAGAGTTGAAACTTTATTGCTGGAACAGCACAGCAGGTCAGGCAGCATCCAGGGAACAGGCGATTCGACGTTTCGGGCACAGGCCCTTCTTCAGGAATTCCTGAAGAAGGGACTGTGCCCGAAACGTCGAATCTCCTGTTCATTCCTGAAGAAGGGCCTGTGCCCGAAACGTCGAATCTCCTGTTCCCTGGATGCTGCCTGACCTGCTGTGCTGTTCCAGCAATAAAGTTTCAACTTTGATCTCCAGCATCTGCAGACCTCACTTTTTCCACCATCAGAAGTCACCCTTGCAGCCAATTAGAAGTTTACATCCAAAGCCCATTATAGGCATCAAAAGTGATGGTGGGGGGACGGTGTGTGTAGGGGGAGCGTGAAGGGACTAAATCAAAATGGAATTGGAAGGGGAAATAAAGAATTATATCACTGTGGTACTCAAATCTGTCTAAAGGTATCAAGAGCATTGTTGGATACCATTTCCAAAGACTTCTGGGCAGTAATTAAACTTGTTCAATAAGAAATTAGCTACAATGAGGTTGTCTTATTTTCGAGAGTATAAAAGAGCTTGCACACACTATTTTCTTGGATTACACCAGGCAACAGCATGGCCCAGTATGGACCTTTGTGTTACACCCTTTACAGAATCCAATGAAGCCTTGAAATGTTAAAAAAAAACTTTTCTTTAATGGTGCACCTTCCCAGAATTAATTTCAAAATATACACAGCAAGGTAACATCTGCTACCAAAATGGAAACCCATGAATCCCAAGTGTAGGTAGCTGTATGCTAGCAGGTATGCCCCCTGCACTATCAGCTGAGGTGGAGGCTGGTTGCTAATATTTCTGTCCTGAGAATCTCTGATTATGGCAGCCATGCTTTGGCCTGAATTTTCTGATATATTAAGAGTCTCTGTGATCCATGAGGCACTTGTATCTTCTTCCAAAGGGTTAAGGAGCCACTATTTACACCAGGGATATACTGGTGGATGTTTGCAGCAACTGCAGATAGTTGCCTCTGCATTTTCTTCAAGGCAAATATTCCCTCTTTGCTTCCCTGAGGCGTTAGAAGACCTGGAAATGGACCCAGATGTCTCATTTCCCTCTTGCCGAGACATTCCTGCAGAAAACTCATGGAGATGGAATATTATCCAAACATTCGCTAACAATTTCCTTTGAGGTCACTTTCTCACAAGCAGCTTTCTAAAAAAAATCCACAAACTTTTTCTGAGCTGAAATCTCCCTTCTACCTGTATGACCTAACTGATTGGCCCACCAGCCTGTCTGCTGTAAATTAGCTGCTACTGACAATATTGCAATTTCAACTCAGGCTACTGAGTAAGTTAAGGGCCCATGGTGTCAGAGGCAAAGTGCTAGCATGGATATAAGCTTGGCTGTCTGGCAGAAAGCAGAGAGTGGGGATAAAAGGATCCTTCTCAAGATGGCAGCCGGTGGCAAGTGGTGTTCCACAAGGCTCAGTGTTGGGACCACAACTTTTCAATTTGTACATTAACGACCTAGATGAAGGAACTGATGGCATTCTGGCTAAATTTGCAGATGAAACAAAGATAGGTAGAGGGACTGATAGCATTGAGGAGGCAGAGAGGCTGCAGAAGGATTTGGACAGGTTAGGAAAGTGGGCAAAGAAGTGGCAGTTAGAGTACAACATGGGAAAGTGTGAGGTCATACACTTTGGTGAGAAGAATAGAGGCATGGACTATTTTCTAAATGGGGAGAAAGTTCAGAACCCTGAATTGCGAAGAGACTTGGGAGTTCTATTCCAGGATTCTCTCAAGGTAAGCTTGTAGGTTGAGTCAATAGTTAGGTAGCAAATGCAATAATGGCATTTATTTTGAGAGGACTTGAATATAAAAGCAGGGATGTACTTCTAAGGTTTTATAAGACTCTCATCAGGCTACATTTGAAGTATTGTGCGCAGTTTTGGGCCCCATATCTCAGGAAGGATGTGCTGGCCCTGGAACATGTTCAAAGGAGGTTCATGAGGATGGTCCCAGGAATGAAAAGGTTAACATATGAGGAATGTTTGAGTACTCTGGGTTTATACTTGATGGAGTTTAGAAGGATGAGGGGGGATCTTATTGACACATATAGAATACTGAATGGTCTGGACAGAGTAGATGTTGAGAAGATGTTTCCATTGGTAGGAGAGACCTTGACCCGAAGGCAAAGTCTTAGAGTAAAGGGAAGACCTTTTAGAATGGAGATAAGGAGAAATGTCTTCAGCCAGATAGTGGTGAATCTACAGAATTCATTGCCACAGAAAGTTGTGAAGGCTGGGTCATTGGGTATATTTAAGACTGAAATAGACAGATTCTTGAGTATCAAGGGGATCATGGGTTACAGGGAGAAAGTGGGAAAATGGGGTTGAGAAACCTAGCAGCCATGATTGAATGACGGAGCAGGCTCGATGGGCTGAATGGCCTAATTTCTGCTCTGCTGTCTTATGGTCTTTTTCGATGTAGCATATCATCTGCTTTCAGTTTAATTAGTGGGACTTGCTGACTTTCAGAAAACAATATGGCCCTAGAATCAGTAATAGTAGCAATGTACCTTCTGGATTGCTGTAAACAAACCATCGGATTCACCAACAGGGGAAGGGAATCCACTGTTCCTCCCCAGTGATCTACAAATGACTCCAGACTTACAGCAATGTGATTGATTCTTGAACTACTGAAATGACATAGTAGACTATTCAGTTGTGGAATATTGCAACAAAAATGACACTGGGTCAATATCTTTAATGCAAGGTTAGCAATGGTTCAAAAGGTGGTTTACTGTAAGGACAATTAACATGGGAAATAAGTATTGACCTTTCCAGTAACACCTACATCCTGTGAATGAATCAAAGAAATCTTGATCATGAATGACTAGCTAGATGACAGAAGCAAGTAAATGAGGCAACTTAATTGTCAAGCATAGCTGATGCATACTGGTTTAAAGCTCACTCACTATCTGAAATCACTGAAAACCCCAACGATAATGTTGACCAACACAATTCAATAAGTTCTAAGAAAAAACATGGACGTAGTTACACAAAATAACACTTCTAATTTTGCAACCAATAATCAACCTTTCACTTCAAAATAATAATAAAGTGCTTCAATAAATCTATGGGAAATTGTAGCATAATCAATTTAGTGATGAGCCCTTCTGGGAGAAAGTGGTTCTGAAACAATTTCACCTGATGAATAATCCAGGTGTCTGGACTAATTCTCTATGGATATTGGTTTACATCACACCGTTGTAGGTGGTAAAATTCACATGAACAAAACCTGGAACTGAAAGTTAACCTCAGTAGTGGTCACTGAAGCAATCAACATTTGTGGTAAAGACCCATCTGGTTCAGTGATGGCCAAACATCACTTAATCTGACCTACATGTGATTCCTGATCCACAATAATGTGGTTGACCCTGAAATGACTTAACCAACCACTCAATGCAAAGTTGATAACAAATAGATGACAATTGATGGCCTTGCCAGTGAAGCCCATATTGCATGAAAGAACAGAGAACAAAATGTAATTAATTTGTGCCTAAACTTGAATTTATATGTAGTTAATTATTAAAATGGAGTGGCTTTTTTCATCTTAAAATTGTGATGAGTCATTGTTTGGATTATGTGGACTCATAATTATGAATTTATGCTTTATTTTCTATGTTTCTTTTCACAAATAAATTGATTTATTAACATCAGCTTCAGGTAAACTATATCTGAAAATTTGAATGTTGATGAATAACTCACTTATAAAATTTGTCTCAAGATTTCCAACTAATTTCATTGTGCTGTGAAATGGAATCTATAAACACTGTGCCAGTATCCTTCATTTTTCTTCATTATTTCTGGTCTGTTTGGGCAGGTGCATGGAAGTAAGGCAGTGATGGTCATACATCCCATTTTTCAGTATTTTCCCTTCAAGTGGGGTTAATTAATGTAATTTTCTAACTTTGACTCACAAGTGAGAAACTCGTAAGTTGGACGTTTATACCTCACAATTTTATTTTTCATGACACCAATATAAGATTAAAGTAGGTTGGGTAAGAAACGGGCAGATGATAATCCTATGACTTTCTTATTATACAGGGACAATGAATGCCAGTCTTTAGACTAGTCCCTCTTTCCTTTATATTTGTATGACATTTTTCCATTTAAAGTGCAATGTGTAGCAGTGAATGAATGCAGAAAGCCGTCAACTCCTTAAAGCTGAAGGAGCCATTTAGGCTACAACTATGGAACCAAGAGAGAACAATTTTATGTTTTTGTTATATTTTCATTTAACTGTCCTGGGCTATCAAATGTACAGGAATGTCAACAACTTGGAAAATTGGAGCTGAAGAATACTTTAATTTGCAGATGTTCCTCTCAATTCTCTCCTATTGGTCCTGCTATATGTTGGTCTGCAGATACAGACTACCATGATTGTTTCCAACTGATTCCCTCTCATGTGTCAACCCAAACTGTTAGGATACAATCTTAGGCTAAGTAGCACTTTTTATTTATATGCTGCATGCGCTTAAGGTTCAAAAATTGAATTTGTGGCCCAATTCCAATTTAAACCACACAAAGTGCCATCATGTAAACAGGTTAGATCACATGAGTGTAAACGTCTTCCAGAAGTATGCAGAGCAGGCAGGTTATAGCATTGATCGGCATGCAATGCAGGTTTAAAGCAAGTGGTATTGTTTTGGAATGATGCACCCGTGGTGCTCTCTCTTAGCCTTATACGGCTGAACATGAGTTGAAAAGTATGATGGATTCCCCAGTGGTGCTATTTAAAGAATCATCAACTTTTTTACAGGCAAGTTAAAGGCTGATTTATTCTGGTTGTTGCTACAGTTTGCATAATTCACGTGTTTTCCATATTGTTTCAAGTCTACAGGGAGTCGTGTAGCAGGTGTTGTAGCACTTCTTGTTCCTTTTCAAAAAAATCATAGAATGTGAAATCAGTGGCTTGCTCATAGGCAATTAAGAGCCAATCACACTTCCATGGGTCTGGAGTCACAAGGAGGCCAGACTAGGTAAGGATGGCAGATTTCCTTTTGTGATGGACTTTAGTGAATTAGATGGGGTTTTTACAACAATTGACATTGGTTACCTGATCATCATTAGACTCACTATTTTGAAATTCAGATTAGTTTTTATTAACTTCAAATTTCACATTTGTCACGATGGGATTCGAGATTATGTCTTCAGAGCATTAGTGTGGGGTTCTGGATTACTCATCCAGGGATATTACTGATAATCCACTGCCTTCTCTTCAAGGCTTCTGTACAGACCCATCACTGTCAGATCTGAATGTATTGGAAGGCTGCCATTTGGAACTGACCATGACTAGAGGAATAGAGAGAAACTGTGCAGAGCAGGACGAGCTGCTGGAAAGTGGTGGAGGAGCAACGGGAGGGGCTCTCATGTCGGAAGCCATGTCCTAGAATGTACAGGGAGCAGTTCTCTTGCCTGAACCTTGACGAGGGAAATATTTGAGATGTGTCTGATGTAAGGTCTAGTGTTAAGTCAAGATTTAATACTAATTGTAAGACTTAAGTCAATTATAACCATAGACTAAGATTGAGAATGCCAACTTAAAAATCTTAATTAGTCACAGGACCACTGCATGTCTAAGTTTTGTTTTAAAACTTTGAGAATTTGTTATGTTTATTACAAAATGTACAAAACAGTGATACCAATTAAAAGAACTGGATCAATTGGTCCATGTCAGGGTACCATGTCAGGGTACCAGCTCACGCCTCCTGGCTGTCTGGGAACATGTCTCTTTTGTTCTGCTTTGTTGACTAAAGTTCTCCTTCTGTTTTCTTTCTGCACAACATGCCACAAAAGGTTATGGCTAGTTCCTTTTGTTGGCCTATACTCCTGAGCATGATCCAACTGGCTTGCTAATGCATAAGCAGCACATAGTCAACCCTCAGACTGAGCTCAGCAGTGTGTGCTCAATTCCTTATTGGTGTCTTAAGGTCATATCAATGATAAAGTTAAAAATCACACAACATTAGGTCATAGTCCAACAGGTTTATTTGGAAGCACTAGTTTTTGGAGTGCTGCTCCTTCATCAGGTGGTTCATCAGGCTAATCACCTGATGAAGGAGCAGCACTCTGAAAGCTAGTGCTTCCAAATAAACCTGTTGGACAATAACCTGGTGTTGTGTGATTTTTAATTTTGTAGTCCCCAGTCCATTACCGGAACCTCCAAACCATGCCAATGATATTACTATTTCCCATTGATTTCCTAAGATGTCAGTTACTTGCGGGAACATCCTTTCCTCATAGCTTTTCCCTATTAGCTTACTAACTTGATAGAAGATAAAGAATGGTTCTTGTGGTGCCGTGGTAATGTCCCTACCTTTGAACCAGAAGGCCCAGGTTAAAGTCCCACTTGCTTCATGGTTGTGTCATAACATCTTTAAGCCGGCTAGTTAGAAAATATCCATATAAATGACCTTTAAACAATTCATTGATCTTGGTCTCCTGCAGTAAACTGCCCAGTATTGATTTTCTTTCTTCTTCCACCAAAGTCACAACAAACAAGTGGGATAATCCCTGCAGAAAATTCTACTTAGGGATTTACTTCTGAAACTTTGAAAAGCTGGTGTGCAGGATGGGATGTAAAAACAGAAAAATTGATGGTTGGCAGGTAATAGATAAGAGGACAAATTAGATAAGGAGGCACCACCAAAGCACTTTCTTCATGCTTGCAGAATATATAGTATCATATCCAAATGATTAATTTTACCTCCAACATCTAATTGATACATCAAAGTGTCTGGAGAATTCCAAAGCTATCAATATCTTTTTGTTAACAGAACCATTTGTTCATGCATGTCTTAGACATTAAATGCTGCTGCTTGATCAAGTTAACAAAAAAGTCACTTCAGCGTGGGAATCACATTACCAATAATCAAACCACATTACTGACATGAAACTGTACAGCCTAGATTGTTTTACAAAATCGTTCTATAAAACGTTTTAGAACTTAATTCCAAGGTATTTTATGCACAAAACTAAGCCAGTTTAAAACATAATGCTTAGCACTTTTTTTTAACTTCAAAACATCTTGACATTTATTATCC
This sequence comes from Chiloscyllium plagiosum, assembly GCF_004010195.1. Lineage (NCBI taxonomy): Eukaryota > Metazoa > Chordata > Chondrichthyes > Orectolobiformes > Hemiscylliidae > Chiloscyllium > Chiloscyllium plagiosum. Next base: position 53,109,928 of record NC_057713.1, on the reverse strand, counting down.
TTAGTTCACATTAGTGAGAAAAGCAAACTGCAAAAGCAAGCCTCCAGCATTTGTTTGTTTTGTCTTGAGGCTCTCAATGTACAGCCATGCGTTCACAGGCAGAGAGCAAAATGACACTAGTGTCATTAAACTAAACAGAATACAATGCTATTACATCAGTTGTTTGATCATTGCACATAACATGGTGACACGGTGGCTCAGTGGTTAGCATTGCTACCTCACAGCACCAGGAGCCTGGGTTCAATTCCAGCCTCGACGACTGTTTGTGTGTAGGTTGCACATCCTCCCTGTGTTGTTGTGGGTTTTGTCTGGTTTCCTTCCACAGTCAAAAGCAGGTTAGGTGGGTTGGCCATGGTGAATTGCCCATAGTGTCCATGGTTGTGTAGGTTAAGTGGATTATCCATGGGAAATGCAAGGTTACAGGTATGGGTTGGAACTAGTGGGATGCTCTTTCACAGTCAGTGTGGACATGTTGGGCCGAATGGCCTGTTTCTGCACTATAGGGATTCTATGAAATATCTACAACTACCTTGTTGAAAAATGAACTCAGACTACTTGGGTGGTTATTACTGAAAGCTGCCAACTGCTGCAACCACATCTGCAACTTTAGAGTGAGACGACAGTCTGTTTCCAAAGGCTGTGAAAGTGACCACGAGCATTCAGATTTCCTACTTTCAGTCTGCGGCTGAAGATCTTGACTACATATTGCAATTTACTGTCTATTATTGTTTAGTATTCAAAAGGAAGATGATTTAATTTCATTCTCACTTACCAGAGAGAAGCAGTCAAAAATCACACAACACCGAGTTATAGTCCAACAGCTTTATGTGAAAACACAAGCTTTCAGAGCCCCCCTCATTCTGCAGGTAACAAGCAGAGTAAGCACTTGGATTTGCAGGTTTCCCTTCAGTCAGAGTGCCACTGCCTGTATGCGCATTGCTTTGTTAGAACTGCATGTCACCCCTGCCATATACCGGAACCTAAAAGCATTCCCCTCCCTCAATGCACAGCTGGTGTCTGACTATAGATAGTGTGTCATACAGGCCAATGCCTGTCACCTTGCAGCAGTACTAATGCACGCAATTGTTGCAGTTTGCTGTGTTGGCTCTATTTTGGCCAGCAAACTTAATCAAAGGATGTGTACTTAGTGAATTGGTTCATGACTCTCATTTTGCAATCCTTGTACAACGTTACATAGCATAGCTATAATGAGAGCCATGTTGCAACATGAAATACAATGGAGCAGAACATCAGGGAGTTGAGTTGATTTGATGTCACTGCCTGAAGAAACCCTGCAGAAGTTGATTGCGTGGGTCTTGAGACTCGTAACAGTGCAATATATGCTGTAGAACCTCAATATTATGAGTGATGAGCCCTTACTAACATCAATCAATCGAGAAGCTGACGAGCAGCCTGAAGGAAAGGAGGAAGTGTATAGAGCCATAGAAGGAAGAACATTGGATCAGGAGTCCATTATATAGCCCCTCAGGTCTACTCTGCTGTTTAATCACATCATGGTTTATTTGTGGCTAGTGCCATTTTCTTACCTTTGACCCATATCCCTTAATATATTTAGTTCACTTAAAAATCTACCAATATCAGACTTAAAATTAGTCATTGATCTAGCATCAGTCACCTTTTCCAGAAGAGAGTTCCAAACTTCTACTACTTCTTGTGGGTAGATTTGTGCTTCTGAAAGATCTGGCTTCAATTGTTAAACATTGTTCCAAGTTCTACACTCCCCCACTAAATGGAAGTTGTTTCCCCTTTATATCCCCTATCTACATGTAACTTTGATCAATTTATTCATAACATTTTAAATTCCAAAGAATACAGTCTTGGTTTGTATAATCTCACTTTGTAATTCTACATTTCCAGTTGAGGTCAAATCTACATTACATCCCTTTCAAGGATATGTCTTTCTTAGCTTGTGGCACACAGTACTGCTCATAGCACCCCAAAGAGATAGAGGAGGAGGAGTTGGAAAAGGAGGAAGATATGCTGCAAAGTAAGTTTCAATTTTTAATCAAAGCAGTATATGAAGAACTTAATCAAGTGCAGTAATCTGAACTTCTTGTTATTCTTTCTCTACATCTATCACTATCACATTATGTCATCTCAGCCACAATGCAAAATATAAATGCCAACAACAAATACACATTCCAAACAAAATGCATGAATTAAATCTTGCCAAAGCAGTTGTGAAAAATAAACTAATCACTCTTTTGCACTCCTAACGTGCCCGTTGTAGTGCCCTATGCAGTGCCACCTCAGTGACTCCAATCTGACTCATGGAAGACTATTGACTTTCAGTGGATGAGACTGTAGAAGACTTTGGAGGATAGCTTTGTGCAGCTCTGAGCCTAGAAAGCTCAGCTTCAGTGTGCAGCATCTTAGTAAGGATAACAGCAGTCTAGAATGGTTGGCTGACAGGCACATTGCTTTTCAGAAATAGAAGTGGAGACATCAACCATCAGATTCTGAACCATGATTGAGTCCACAAATATGTTGTTGGAATTGGCTATCATTTCCACTTAGGAAAGATTGAGTTCCAACCTCTGCCCAAACTTCTTATGCCAAAATGGTGCTGGATTCCTCCATGATCTTGATTGCAAACATTCTTCAGGTTTTCCAAGATACCAAATATTTTGGTGTGTTCAAAGATCAGCCATTTTTATGTAGCCTGGCTCATCATAGTCCTCATTGAGTCGTCTGCACCAGACCTCATGTGAAGCCTTGCCCTCCAGTGAAGTGCACGTAATGTCCTTGCCCTCTGTCCTATGCCTGCTAACTCACCATGTGCAGATTTAGCCAGAGTATAACCATCTGAAATGTTTGCAGTGTCAGTGTCTCAGCTGGTGACTATGAGAGTGAGCTAAACTAGAATGTGTCTTTATTATCATTATCTTCTACTTTTCCACTATTTCCTGGCCAAGTTTTGGGTACCTGAAAGGAAAAAGAGACAAGGATTGAGTAATGGTAAAGGGAGAAGAGAAATTAAGAAGTGCAGGCTTACACCATGCAATTTGCAATTTGGAAGAGATTGTGAGATGAAAAAGAATTTGAATGTGGGAAGGAAGGTTGGCTATGAACATACTATCATCTTCAATAAATACATTACCATTGGCCTCAACAATAGTCCTTTCAGTAGTGACTAGCACCATCTCCTACATTGGACTTACAACAATTGGGCACATCTCTCCCTCTCTTGTTAGTTTGTATTGTCTCTAGAAATGCCCATCCATGAGAGAGTGAGGTGCCCAGTGAGTGATGTGGTTATCATGGTATGGTAACTGACAGTAAGTGTGAGGTTTAAGATATGGGTGTGAGACTTACAGCAGAACTGTGGAAAGGAAAGAAGAAATATGTGGATGTTAGGTGAGAATGTAATTGATGGAAATTGTTGTTATGTGTTATTGGAGTGTGATCAAAATACGACAATGGCTGACACTGATGATGCAGTAAATGGCTTTTGACAGTGAATTCACTGACTTTGAGGAATGTAAGAATTCATTTTTGCGGTACTGCATCCTGGGCCTTTGGGCTGCCCTTCTGGTAATTGTCAATTTGCACAGCTCCTCAGCTAGGCCTCATGCACCATTAGAGATACAACATATTTAATCTCCTTTCCACCACCTACACTAACACCTATAGCTTGGTGTTGATATATCCTGTCTTCCATGGTCAATCATTGTTGCACAGCACAATTCTGGATGATGTCAGCACTTCCAGCAGTTATAAGACACTTTATTTTAATTGAGGTGCAGGCTCATTCAGCAGTGCAGATTGGTTTTAGATAGTTGGAACAAATGACATTGCTGGGCGCCATGCAGATTGGTGCAGCCTATAGGCAGCTAATGTTATCAGTGAACTGGTTAAATATGCAGCTGTATTGCACTGAATAGGTGGAGGGGCAGTGTGCAACTAGGTAGCCATGTCTGTTTTTGGGAACTTGTCAATTTATATTCCTTAACATTTACAGGTTAATTGCTAAAATGCAACATCATAATGATGCTTGAATCTGTCTTGATTTGGAGGTGCTGGTGTTGGACTGGGGTGTACAAAGTTAAAAATCACACAACACCAGATTATAGTCCAACAGGTTTATTTGGAAGCACTAGCTTTTAGAGCACTGCTCCTTCATCAGGTGGTTGTGGAATATATCACAAACACCTGATATACTCCACAACCACCTGATGAAGGAGCAGCTCTCCGAAAGCTAGTGCTTCCAAATAAACCCGTTGGGTCTATAACCTGGTGTTGTGTGATTTTTAACTTTGATTCTGACTTATTATCCATAAAAAGATGTTTTCCATTTTTAACCATTGAATAGTGATGTGGAGCAGAAACCTTGGTTGATTCCCCCCTCCCTGGTCCAGAATCACTGAGAAAAGAAAACCTTACTCCTGTCACAGATGATGTAATCACAGATGGGGATGTAAGTCAGTCCTGTTTGACTCAGTACCGTACTGTAGGTGCATCCCCTACAGCCCCCACCTGGCTTGCCCTCATGAGAACACCTTGTAAAATTTCAATTATTCAGCCATATATTCTTGGAAAGAGAACTATTTGTTTGCTAAATCTCTTTGAAATTCTTCTGTACCTATAGGAATTGAAAGAAATGAAACTATGATAGGTATTTCATACACAACTACTAGAAAAAGATACCCAAGGCACATTTTGTGCCAGTGGTAAAAGAAAGCAGCAAGAAAATTTATCGACTGACAGCAGCTATGTGAAGAAACCAATGATGTGAATCATGAATGCCTTAATACTACTCACAGCAGTTTTACTTAAACTCCAAGGAAAACTTCTACAAGGACTTTGCATTTACTCCAAAATGTAACAAATTTTTAAAAATTTTGTCTGACAAATTTGCATACTTATCTTTGAAGATATGACAAGCAGAGTTGATAAAGGATACCAATAGATGTAATGCAATTGAATTTCCAGAAAGCATTTGAAAAGGTGCCACGTTAAAGGTTATTGCACATGATTGCTCACAGTATTGGGGGTAATGTGTTAGCATGAATTGAGGATTGGTTATTGCACAGAAATCTAAGTCAAGATTGACAGGTACTTTTTGGGTTGGAAAGACATAATTAGTGGAGTATGAAACGATCAGTCCTAGGCCCTTATTTACTATCTATATTAATAATTTGGAAAATGGGCCAGAGTGTAATGTATCCTTGTTTGCTGATGATACAAAATTTGATGGGAGGGCACATTGTAATGAGGACATAAGGAACCACAAGGGAAATCACGTTAAGTGAGTGGGTGAACACTTGGCAAATGGAGTTTACTATGGGAAAGTGTGAGGCCATGCACTTTGTTAGGAAGAGTCAAATGGCAGACTATAATTTAAATGAAGAAAGACCTCAATAAGATGTAACACATTGGGAACTGGATTGACTTGTGCATGGGACACAAAATGTTAGTGTGAACTACAGATTGGCTCGAGAGGTTGAGTATCCTTCTCCAGCTCCTAATTTGTGTCTATATGCATGCTATATGTGGAGAAAAACATGGAAAAATTGTATTTAAATGAATTGAAAACCCAGCTGAAATATTACTGCTGGGTCACAAGTCTGACTCTGGGAAGGGTTCTGGTGTAGGAGTCTGGAAGATTTCTTTTTCTTTTCCGACAGACTCTTGGGACTGAAAATGACTTTGTTCCACTCCAGAATTGTGGAACCTTGCTAACTAAACAGTCTAATGTTGGATTTGCATTTCCTGGCACAAGTGGGGCAGGCTTGGGTGAGTTGTTTGAGCTTTTGCGGCTCCTTCACTGTATGTGCTGGGCTGCCATCTTGGCTTGGCAGGGATGCCCAAGAAGGTTGGCATCAATCGCCAATGCTTCTTCCCCAGTTTAGGTGCCATGGGCAAGAGATTAGTTGGTGGAACTGTTGCATTTCTTTTCATTTTAATGATATCCTTAAGTGTTTACTCAAGGATAAAGCTTGGCAAAGATATTTTGGTTTGGAGGTCTTGTTTCAAACATACAGATGATTTGGTCAGCCCAATGTAATAACTTAGTGCTACAGTACTGGGGATATTGGCCTGAGAGCAGACACTGATTTCAGAACACTTGTTGAGGATCTGTAGGATTTTGTGGAGGCAACATTGGTGATATTTCTCGAAGGATTTGAGACATTCTCCATGTCATCAATGAAGCACGGATAGCACTAATCCCATGTAGGCAATAAACTTAGAGCTGGGCTTGAGGTCTTCAAACACTCTATTCCTCAGATGACCAAATGTTTCACTAGTACATTGGAGACATTGTTAAATTTCATTGTCTATGTTTGCCCTCACTGAGTGAACACTCGTAAGGTATTAGAATTGACCTACATTGTCCTTGCTTTGAATCTTGCCAGCTATGGGAGGAGGTGGGGGAGAGACTGTGGTTGAAGAATGCTGGGAGAGAATCTTTGACTTCCAGATGTTTAGCCTAAAGTCTATTCTCTCATAAACCTCTTCTTTGGGGGGATATGGGCCGGGTGCTGGCAGAGGGGACTTGATTGGGTTGGGATATCTGGTTGGCATGGACGGGTTGGACTGAAGGATCTGTTTCCATGCTGTACATCTCTATGACTCTATGACTATGAGTGCATTGATGATTGTTTGCAGTTCAGTTTCCAAATGTGTTTACACAAGCATCATCTCTACCAGAGGTTGGGGTGGTCCTGGTTCTAATGGAGGCATGCAAATTGAGCAGTTTCCCCCTTGTACTATCGAGAAGCTTGACTCTGGTGTGTGCATTCATGCGTAAAAGATGACGGATCGTGGAAAGTAAGATGGAGAAGAGCAATGGTGTGATGACACAACCTCGCTTGACTGTGACCCCCATTTGGATACATTGACTCTGTGATGGATCCATTCGTGAGGATCATGGCTAGCAGGTTGTCATTTAGCAAGAAGAAAATGGTGATAAATTTCTGTGGGTAGCCAAATTTGAGCATAATGCTCCCTAATCCATCCTTGTCACCAGGGTTGAAAGGTTTTCTGAGCATGAAGAAGACCATGTAAAGAGGTTGCTGTTGATGTCTGCAGTTTGCTTGAAGTTTGGTTTGATTTATTATTGTCATATTTACCTAAGTACAGCGGAAAGTTTTGTTTTGCGAGCAGTACAGGCAGATTATAGCAAACAAGGGCATCCCCAATGTGAATTCCTGCCAGCAAATAAACTCTCTTCCTCAAATAAGTTGCATCTCAGATCTACAGTTGTCTCTCATCCATCTTTGACCTTCTGCCATAATGGGGGAAGGGAGAGAGCTGTGTGCTATGAGAAAATGGCTTATTGCCATCCTTAATTGGATTCCTGCCACTGCTGGACAAGTTGCTGTCAAGCCTGTTAATCTGCCTTTGGAGCTTAGAAATGCAATAGGGAGCTGACCCAACTTTCCAAAGGTCCAGCACTAAAGCTCTCTCTGCGGAAATTCATTCCAATCATCCCCAAGTATTTCAGAACCTAACTTAAATTGGTTTTCATAACAGTATGAACTTCTGTTACTTTTTAAATTAATGTTAATTTAACTCATTTAAAGAAATGTTCTGATGTGACCTTTTCATCCTGTCTTTAAAGATACCTCATGCAATTTTTGCTTCAATGTGTCAACACTGAATAGTATTCTTTTGGGAGCTAATTAAGTTTCAACCTTTTTAGAATACCAGGAATTTTGGACATTGGCTATCTCTTTAGTAAACACATACACGCAGATCATTTCATGTCACAAACATTTTTAATGACAGCCAACTGACGAGTCATAATGAATAACGTGAACTCTTAGCTCACTGAGAATGTGATGTGGGACCTTATTTACATGAGCATGCAGCATTAGCATCATCTAATCTATCGCTCCACATGGAGTCAACCTTATTGCATTATCTCATTAAACATCCTACTTAAAGTAGCTGCACGTAAATCAGATATTTTTAACTTGGTTTAATTTGACATGCTGGATAATCTTGAAAATAATCAATTGTTAGCTGTGTAAATGAATTATAGAATTTTGTCAAATTATTCTAGCCAATGTTGAACCATTGGGAATCATTAACCAAATGGATATAAATTTTTTTATTGCAATTTATTTGTGTCTCACTTCTATGTTTTTTTTAATCAATACCTCCTTATATTCGTTAGACTTTGTTCAATAAATGAATTAATACTGGACTTTCTATATTTATAAAAATCATTCTTTGAAATGTATGTGTGGTCAGCAATGGCAAGACCCATCCCGAACAGCCCTTGAGAAAGTGATGTTGGCCTAACTTAGCAACTCATTATAGTCTGTATAATGAAAGTGTACAGTTAATTAGGAAGTTCCAGGGTTTTGGGAGAGAATTGTATAATTTCAGGGCAATCCCCAGTTTTAAAAGGAAAAACTGAAAGAAAATGGCCTTTTGTGAAAAATTGGTCAATGTGACATCTGTGCAGGCAGGATTTCCCAGCAATTGAGAGTGTGGTGCTGGAAAAGCACGGCAGGTCAGGCTGCATCCGAAGACCAGGAAAATCGATGTTTCGGGCAAACGCCCTTCATCAGGAATTCCCAGCAGGCTCTACCAGAAAACGGACACACTTTCTTCTGGGAACAGAGAGCCTCAGAGGTATGCGACAACTTGACCAACAAAACTGCACCCGCCAGAAATCATATCAAGGGACAGGCATAGAAATGGTAATGAATCCTGAAACTGTGTACAATAGAGCCTATCTAGTTTATATGATAACGATTTACTCTAATCTAAAAACAGTTTGGGAGGCTCCATGAAGTCATCAAAATTTCAGTTAAGTAAATTTGGGATGGTATCGACATTTTTGTTTCCACGAATGATGAGATTAAACTGGTCCCAGCAATCACCGGAGATGCTTTGTGAAATGGAATTACCTGAAGGGCAGAGCCGACTGGCTGTTTGGAATCACAAGGGTAAAGGGGGCAGCAGGGCCAGCTATTGGGGCCTCTTTCCTTTTTCACTCTCCTCGCTCTGAGCTCACTGCGTCTCTGTATACCAACCTTTTGGGGCTGAAGACATCGACCCTGTCTGCGATCTCAGATTTCGGGAGTCTACAATAACACCCAACAGAGAGAGGGAGCCCCATCGGACAAGCAGCAAGTCCCTCTGAGACCATAAGAACCCTTTACAGGTCTGCGACACTTGTACTCTGGAGTAGTTGGTTAGGCATGGGGGAGGGTGGTTACATAATTCTCAAAGATATAAGTATCCTGTAGATTGTGTAAGGTTAAAGATTTACGTTGTGTCTGCTCCAGTCTTCTTATACTTTATATGATAGTATAGAGTATAAGTTTTGGATGTAGGTTTGCTCGCTGAGCTGGAAGGTTTATTTCCAGACATTTTGTTACCCTACTAGGTAACATTTTCAGTGGGCCTCCAGGTGAAGCACTGTACATGATTCCTGCTTACTATTTAATGTTTGGGTTTCTTTGGATTGGTGATGTCATTTCTTGTGGTGATGTGATTTCCTGTTCTTTTTCTCAGGGGGTGGTAGTAAGGGTCTAACTCGATGTGTTTGTTGATAGAGTTCCGGTTGGAATGCCATGCTTCTAGGAATTCTTGTGTGTGTCTCTGTTTGGCTTGTCCTAAGATGGATGTGTTGTCCCAGTCGAAGTAGTGTCCTTCCTTATCTGTATGTAAGAATGCTAGTGAGAGAGGATCATGTCATTTTGTGGCTAGTTGGCATTCATGAATCCTGGTGGCTAGTTTTCTGTCTGTTTGTCCAATGTAGTGTTTGTTACAGTGCTTGCACGGTATTTTGTAAATAACATTAGTTTTGCTTGTTGTCTGTATAGGGTCTTTCAAGTTCATTAGCTGCTGTTTTAGTGTGTTGGTGGGTTTGTGGGCTACCATGATGCCAAGGGGTCTGAGTAGTCTGGCAGTCATTTCCTAGATGTCTTTGATGTAGGGGAGAGTGGTTAGGGTTTCTGAACGTGTTTTGTCTGCTTGTTTGGGTTTGTTGCTGAGAAATCGGTGGACTGTGTTCATTGGGTACCTATTCTTTTTGAACATACGGTAGAGGTGATTTTCCTCTGCTCTGCATAGTTCCTCTGTGCTGCAGTGTGTGTTGACTCATTGAAATAATGTTCTGATGCAGCTTCATTTGTGGATGTTGGGGTGATTAAAAAAAGAGTATAAGTTTCATCGATGTATTGTACAGATTAGGCAAGTTGAATTCTTTCTGTAACAAAGTTCACTGGTAATTTTGAATTCATATTTGAGTGCGTCTGTGTTCCTTTTGGGTGCACCAATTCTGGCTGAGTCCACAGCAGATCCCAGACCATAATGCCAGTGTCAAGGACCGAAGGGTGATCCGGGCGATTTGAACTACCCACTCAGTAACCGCCCACTTCATGTGAATCCAAGGAAAGCAATGGGACCAGATGGAGTACCAGGCTGTGCACTCAGGACACACACAGATCAACTGGCAGAGTCTTCTCGGACATCTTCAACCTCTCCCTGCAGCATGCCACTGTCCCTGCCTGTTTCAAGAGGGGCAACAAAATCCCTGTGTCTAAGACGACTCATGCAGCATGTCTCAATGACTACTGCCCAGTGGCCCAAACTTCAGTGGTCATGAGGTGCTTTGAAAGGCTGGGAATGGCATTAATCAACTCCAGCCTCCCCACTACTCTTGACCCACTCCAATTTGCCTATCGGACCAACAGGTCCACGTCAGATGCCATATCATTTGCCCTTCACTCCTCCCTAGAACATCTTGACACCAAGAACAGCTACATAAGAATCTTATTCATTGACTACAGTTTAGCCTTCAACACTTGGGTGACCGTCTGTGTGGAGTTTGCACATTCTCCCCATGCCTGCGTGGGTTTCCTCCGGGTGCTCCAGTTTCCTCCCACAGTCCAAAGATGTGCAGGTCAGGTGAATTGGCCATGCTAAATTACCCATAGTGTTAGGTGCATCAGTCAGAGGGAAATGGGTCTGTGTGGGTTACTCTTTGGTGGATCAGTGTGGACTGTGGGGTCAAAGGGCCTGTTCCCACACTGCCGGGAATCTAATCTAAACTAATCTATTATCCCCGAGAGACTGATTACTAAACTTAGATCTCGGACTAAGTCCCACTCTCTGCAACTGGATCCTCAGTTTCCTGACCCACAGATTGCAATCGGTGAAGATTGGTGACAATATTTCATCCTCACTAACACTCAACACTGGAGCCCCCAGGGGTGCATACTCACCCCCCTACTGTACTCACTGTATACTCATGACTGTGTCGCCAAATACCAGACTAATGCCATTTACAAGTTCGCTGATGACACCACAATAGTTGGTGACATCTCATATAGAACATAGAACATAGAACAATACAGCACAGAACAGGCCCTTCGGCCCACGATGTTGTGCCGAACATTTGTCCTAGCTTAAGCACCCATCCAATTGTCGCTTAAAGGTCACCAATGATTCTGACTCTGCCACTCCCACAGGCAGCGCATTCCATGCCCCCACCACTCTCTGGGTAAAGAACCCACCCCTGACATCTCCCCTATACCTTCCACCCTTCACCTTAAATTTATGTCCCCTTGTAACACTCTGTTGTACCCGGGGAAAAAGTTTCTGACTGTCTACTCTACCTATTCCTCTGATCATCTTATAAACCTCTAGCAAGTCACCCCTCATCCTTCGCCGTTCCAACGAGAAAAGGCCGAGAACTCTCAACCTATCCTCGGACGACTTCCTCTCCATTCCAGGCAACATCCTGGTAAATCTTCTCTGCAACCTCTCCAAAGCTCCCACATCTTTCCTAAAGTGAGGCGACCAGAACTGCACACAGTACTCCAACTGTGGCCTAACCAAAGTCCTGTACAGCTGCAACATCACTTCACAACTCTTGAATTCAATCCCTCTGCTAATGAACGATAATACTCCATAGGCCTTCTTACAAACTCTATCCACCTGAGTGGCAACCTTCAAAGATCTATGTACATAGACCCCAAGATCCCTCTGTTCCTCCACCTGACTAAGAACCCTACCATTAACCCTGTATTCCGCATTCTTATTCTTCTTCCAAAATGGACAACCTCACACGTGGCAGGGTTGAACTCCATCTGCCAATCCTCAGCCCAGCTCTGCATCATATCTAAGTCCCTCTGCAGCCGACAACAGCCCTCCTCACTGTCCACAACTCCACCTATCTTCGTATCATCTGCAAATTTACTGACCCACCCTTCGACTCCCTCATCTAAGTCATTAATAAAAATTACAAACAGCAGAGGACCCAGAACTGATCCCTGCAGAACTCCACTTGTAACTGGGCTCCAGGCTGAATATTTACCATCTACCACCACTCTCTGCCTTCGACCGGTTAGCCAGTTTTCTATCCAATTGGCCAAATTTCCCTCTATCCCATGCCTCCTAACTTTCCGCATAAGCCTACCATGGGGAACCTTATCAAATGCCTGACGAAAATCCATGTATACTGCTCTACCCTCATCCACATGCTTGGTCACCACCTCAAAGAATTCAATCAGACTTGTAAGGCAAGACCTACCCTTCACAAATCCGTGCTGGCTGTCCCTAATCAAACAGTGTCTTTCCAGATACTCATAAATCCTATCCCTCAGTACCCTTTCCATTACTTTGCCTACCACAGAAGTAAGACTAACAGGCCTGTAATTCCCGGGGTTACCCCTATTCCCTTTTTTGAACAGGGGCACAAAATTCGCCAATCTCCAGTCCCCTGGTACCACCCCCGTTGCCAGTGAAGACGAGAAGATCATTGCCAACGGTACTGCAATTTCCTCTCTTGCTTCCCACATAATCCTAGGATATATCACATCAGGCCCGGGGGACTTGTCTATCCTCAAGTTGTTCAAAATGTCCAACACATCTTCCTTCCTAACAAGTATCTCCTCTAGCTTACCAGTCCGTTTCACACTCTCCTCTTCAACAATACGGTCCCTCTCATTCGTAAATACTGAAGAAAAGTACTCATTCAAAACATCTCCTATCTCTTCCGACTCAATACACACTCTCCCACTACTGTCCTTGATCGGACCTACACTCGTTCTTGTCATTCTCATGTTTCTCACATACGCATAAAATGCCTTGGGGTTATCCTTGATCCTATCCGCCAACGATTTTTCATGCCCTCTCTTAGCTCTCCTAATCCCTTTCTTCAGGTCCCTTCTGGCTATCCTGTACCCCTCCACTGCTCTGTCTGAATCCTGTTTCCTCAACCTTATGTAAGCATCCTTCTTCCTCTTTACCAGACATTCAACCTCTCTCGTCAACCAAGGCTCCCTCACACGACCATTTCTTTCCTGCCTGATAGGTACATACATATCATGGACACGTCGTACCTGCTCTTTGAAAAAGTTCCACATTTCCACCACATCCTTCCCTGACAGCCTAAGCTCCCAACGTATGCTCCTCAAATCCTGCCTTACAGCATCGTAATTTCCCTTCCCCCAATTATAAAATCGTAATTTCCCTTCCCCAAATTGTTGTGCGCACCTATCTCTCTCCATAACCAAGGTGAAAGTCACAGAATTGTAGTCACCATCACCAAAATGTTCACCCACTAACAAGCCCACCACTTGTACCGGTTCATTACCGAGTACCAAATCCAATATGGCCTCCCCTCTGGTTGGACAATCTACATACTGCGTTAGAAAAGCTTCCTGGACACACTGCACAAACACCGCCCCATCAAATCTACTTGATCTAAAGAGCTTCCAATCAATATTTGGGAAGTTGAAGTCGCCCATGACTACGACCCTGTAGGAAAAGTTTTGGAAAGGATTTTAAAAGATAGGATTTATAATCATCTAGCCAGCAACAATTTGATTTCAGATAGTCAACATGGTTTCATCAAGGGCAGGTTGTGTCTCACAAACGTCATGGAGTTTTTTGACAAGGTGACCAAGCATGTGGATGAGGGTAGGGCAGTTGTTGTGGCATATATGGACTTCGGTAAGGCCTTTGATAAGGTTCCACATGGTAGGCTGTTGGAGAAAATGCAGAGGCACGGGATTGAGGGTGATTTAGCAGTTTGGATTAGAAACTGGCTTTCTGTAAGGCGGCAACAAGTGGTGGTTGATGGAAAATATTCAGCCTGGAGTCCGGTTACTAGTGGTGTGCCACAAGGAGGTGTGCCACAAGGGTCTGTTTCTGGACCACTGCTGCTTGTCATTTATTAAGTGACTTAGACGCAGGCATAGGTGGATGGGTTAGTAAGTTTGCAGATGACACTAAAGTTGGTGGAGTTATGGACAGTGTGGAAGAATGTTGCAGGTTGTAGGGGGACTTGGATAAACTGCAGAATTGGGATGAGAGGTAGCAAATGGAGTTCAATGCAGCTAAATGTGAGATGATTCAATTTGGGAAGAATAACAGATGGGAAGAATAACAGGAAGGCAGAATACTGGGTCAATGTAAACATTCTTGGTAGTGTGGGTGTGCAGAGGGATCTTACATAGATCCCTGAAAGTTGTCACCCAGGTTGATAGTGCTGTTAAGGCAGCATAAGGTGTGTTACGTTTTATTGGTCGAGGGATTGTGTTCCAGAGCTGTAATGTCATGCTGCAACTATACAAAACGCTGGTGCAGCCGCACTTGGAATATTGTGTACAGTTCTGATCGCCCCATTACAGGAAGGATGAAGAAGCATTGGAAAAGGTACAGAGAAGATTTACCAGGATGTTGGTGCCCTTCTGGTTCAGGTGAAACCTGTCCTGCTTGTACAGGTCCCACCTTCCCCAGAATGCAGTCCAATTGTCCAAATACCTGAAGCCCTCCCTCCTACACCATCCTTGCAGCCACGTGTTCAACTGCACTCTCTCCCTATTCCTTGCCTCACTGTCACGTGGCACCGGCAACAACCCAGAGATGACGACTCTGTCCGTCCTAGCTTTTAGCTTCCAGTCTAACTCCCTGAGCTCCTGAATGACCTCCCCACCCCTCTTGCTACTTATGTCGTTGGTCATATGGTAAAAAAACTGACTACAGACGGGAAGTGGAAGACTTGAAAAAAATGGTGCACTGAGAACAACCTAGCTCTCAGTGCCAACAAAACCAAGGAACTCATTATTGACTTTCAGTGGGATGTTACTCATGCCCCCCTACACATTCACAGCACAGAGGTGGAACAAGTGGAAAATGTCAAGCTCCTGGGAGTGGTCATCCACAACAAGCTTTCTTGGACTCTTCATGTGAACGCACTGGTTACGAAGGCCAAACAACGTCTCTTCTTCCTCAGGCAGCTGATGGTAAATACCCTTGCCAACTTTTATAGGTGTACCATCGAGAGCATTCTGTCTGGATGTATCATTACCTAGTATGGCAACCGTACCATTCAAGATCGGAGACGGTTACAGACAGTGGTGAACTCGGCCCGGACAAACACAAAGACCAACCTCCCATCTATAGAATCCATCTACCAGGCCCCCTTGTCAAGGAAAGGCTACCAGCATTCTCAAAGATCCATCTCACCCTGGCAATGTTTTTCTACATCCTCTACCATCAGGGAAAAGGTACAGAAGCCTGAACACATGCACCAGCTGGTTTCGAAACAGTTTCTACCGTACTGTTGTTAGAGTACTGAATGGACTCACAAACCCTGAACATTTGCCAGTACCTATGTTTTTGTTTTTGCCGCTGTTTATCTATTATTTACTTACCTATGCTACTTAACTCTGTGATCTACCTGTATTGCTCGCAAGATAAAGTTTTCACTGTACCTCGGTACACGTGACAATAAATTAAATTCAATTTAAGGGGGATTGCTGGCCAGGACAAGCAGTTTGATCTCTCTTTTTCTTTCTCTTGGGGGTACTGCCCAAGTGGGTAGGTACCAGGGGGACATTGTCCAACCAACAAGAAAAGGAGTCGTCCAGGCATTAGTGGAGGTCACGATTACTGTGTGGAGATAAGTTCTGACTCGCTGGTCAGGCTATAAACAGTGAGTTTGGTTCAATGCTCTCTCTCCAGCAGAGTTGCCCTAGTGCGGCGTTCCGGGTTTTTGAAGTTTCTGCGCCGGCTGGAGAGAGACCACCACAGTAATTTGCAGACCATGGAGGATCATGGAAAGATGTAAAAACAGCAGAATTGTAGTGGGTGATTTTAAGTTCTTCAATATTTACTGAGACTCCCCTAATGTTTAGATGGATCAGAATTTGTTATGTGCATCCAGGAGTGTTTCATGAAACAATATGTAGATAGTCCATCTCAGGAAGAGGCCATACTAGATCTTGTACTGGGAAATAAGCACTCTTTGGTGATTGAAGTTTCAATGGGGGAGCATTTTGGGAACAGTGATCATAATTCTGTAAGTTTTAAGATAGTAATGCAAAAGGATAAGCCTGGTCCTTGAGTGAGAACTAAATGTGGGAAAGGCTAATTAGAATAGTTTTAAGCAAGAACAGGAGAAATTAGATTGGTTGTTTGAGGGTAAATCCACATGTGATATGTGGGAGACTTCTAATGGCCAATTGATCAGAGTTCAGGACCAGCATGTTCGTCTGATGGTGAAAGATAAGGATAGCAAGATTCAGGAAGCCTGGATGACAAAAGATATTGAAAGTTTAGTCAAAAAGAAGAAGGAAGCATACCTAAGGTTTAGGAAACTGCAATCAGACAAAACCCTTGAAGAATAGAAAGGAAGCAAGAAATAACTTAAACAAGGAATTAAGAGGGCTAAAGGAGGCCATGAAATGTCCTTGGCAAGTAGGATTCAGGAGAATCCCAACACATTTTCTATATATATAAGCAGCAAGAGGTTAACTAGAGAAAGGATGGGCTTTTGAAGGGCTTTTGCCTGAAACATTGATTTTCCTGCTCCCTGGATACTGCCCGACCTACTGTGCTTTTCCAGCACCACACTCTTGACTCTAATCTCCAGGATCTGCAGCACTCACTTTCGCCTAGAGAAAGGATGAGTCCACTTAATGACAAAAGAGGGGATTCATGTGTGGAGTCAGAGGTAGTGGGTGAGGCCTTTAATGAGTATTTTGTATTAGTATCCACAAAGGAGAAGGACATGGATAATGGTAAGATTAAGGCATGTTGATATTCAAAACCATATTAAGGAGGAGGAGGTGGTGTTAAATGTCTTGAAAGATGTTAAGATAGGTAAATCCACAAGATCTGTTGAGAATAGCCAATATTGTTACCTCATTCATGAAAGGCAACAGGGATAGTCCAGAGTATTATAAATCATTTTACTTACTTACATCAATGATAGGGAAGTTATTGGAGAAAATTCTTAAGGACAGGATTTATTTGCTTTTGAAAAGAATGGACTTATTAGGAATAGTCAGCATGACTTTATGTAGGGGACATCTTGTCTCACAAATTTTATTGAGTTTTTGAGCAAGTGACAAAGGTGAGGGTATAGTAGATGCTGTTTACATGAACCTTACTAAAGCTTTTGACAAAGTCTGTCATTGTCATCTTGTCTAGAAGATTAAGTCACTTGGGATCCACTGTGAGTTAGTCAATTGGATACAAAATTGGCTTGGTCATAGGAGATAGATAGTAATTGAGGAGGGGTATTTTTCTGACTGGAGGTTTGCAACCAGTGGTCTTCTGCAAAGAACTGGGACCCAGGTTGTTTGTGAAATATATAAATGATTTGGATGGAAATTAGGTGATCTGATTAGTAAGTTTGCAAATGATACAAAAGTTGGTGGAGTGGTGGACAGGAAGGAAAGTTGTTAAAGGGTAAAGCAGGATATAGATAAATTGGAAAGTTGAGTGGAGAAAAAGGCAGTTGGAGTTTAATCTGGACAAGTGTAAGATGATGTATTTGGGAAGTCAAATTCTTGAGAACGTGTACAGTAAATGACAGGACCCTTAGGAGAATTGAAATACAGAAGGATGTTGGGAAGCAAGTCCATACCTCCCTGAAAATGGCAACAGAACAGGATAAGGTAATAAAGAAGGCATACAGCATGGTTGCCTTCATCAGACAGGACATTGAATATTACAATTGGCAAGTCATGTGCAGTTGTATAAGACCTTTGTTAGGTAACATCTGAAGTATTGTGTGCAGTTCTGGTCGCTGCACTATTGGAAGAATCTGGATGCTTTGGAGAGGAGCAAAAGAGCTTGATCAGAATGTTGCCTGGTTTGGAATGTATTAATTATAAAGAGAGGTTGGACAAACTTAGACTGTTTTCGTGAGAATGTCGGAAGCTGAAGGGCGACCTGATAGAAGTGTATAAAATTATGAAGTATTCCTGTCAGGGTGAAAAGGAAGGCTAGTAGCTATAGGGAATGCTGGATGACTAAAGAAATTGAGGGTTTGGTTAAGAAAAAGAAGGAAGTATATGCCAGGTACAGACAGGATAGATTGAATGAATCCTTAGAAGAGTATAAAGAAAGTAGGAGTACACTTAAGAGGGAAATCAGGAGGGCAAAACGGGGACATGAGATAGCTTTGGCAAATAGAATTAAGGAGAATCCAAAGGTGTTTTACAAATATATTAAGGAGAAAAGGGTAACGTGGGAGAGAATAGGGCCCCTCAAAGATCAGCAAGGCAGCCTTTGTGTGGAGCCACAGAAAATGGGGGAGATACTAAATGAATATTTTGCATCAGTATTTACTGTGGAAAAGGATATGGAAGATATAGACTGTAGGGAAATAGATGGTGACATCTTGCAAAATGTCAAGATTACAGAGGAGGGAGTGCTGGATGTCTTGAAATGGTTAAAGGTGGATAAATCCCCAGGACCTGATCAGGTGTACCCGAGAACTCTGTGGGAAGCTAGAGAAGTGATTGCTGGGCCTCTTGCTGAGATATTTTATCATCAATCGTCACAGGTGAGGTGCCGGAAGACTGGAGGTTGGCAAATGTGGCGCCACTATTTTAGAAGGGTGGTAAGGACAAGCCAGGGAACTATAGACCGGTGAGCCTGACCTCGGTGGTGGGCAAGTTGTTGGAGGGAATCCTGAGGGAAAGGATGTACATGTATTTGGAAAGGCAAGGACTGATTCGGGATAGTCAACATTTCTTTGTGTGTGGGAAATGATGTCTCACAAACTTGATTGAGTTTTTTGAAGAAGTA